>NC_056746.1:91503543-91803543 GCF_019279795.1 Protopterus annectens | reverse complement strand
CTTTTATTGTTGTTGTTCCAATTAATATCGTAGGATTCCTGCACATGCTTACCTAGGTCACTTCTTTTATTGTTGTTGTTCCAATTAATATCGTAGGATTCCTGCACATGCTTACCTAGGTCACTTCTTTTATTGTTGTTGTTCCAATTAATATCGTAGGATTCCTGCACATGCTTACCTAGGTCACTTCTTTTATTGTTGTTGTTCCAATTAATATTGTAGGATTCCTGCACATGCTTACCTAGGTCACTTCTTTTATTGTTGTTCCAATTAATATCGTAGGATTCCTGCACATGCTTACCTAGGTCACTTCTTTTATTGTTGTTGTTCCAATTAATATCATACGATTCCTGCACATGCTTACCTAGGTCACTTCTTTTATTGTTGTTGTTCCAATTAATATCGTATGATTCCTGCACATGCTTACCTAGGTCACTTCTTTTATTGTTGTTCCAATTAATATCGTAGGATTCCTGCACATGCTTACCTAGGTCACTTCTTTTATTGTTGTTGTTCCAATTAATATCATATGATTCCTGCACATGCTTACCTAGGTCACTTCTTTTATTGTTGTTGTTCCAATTAATATCATACGATTCCTGCACATGCTTACCTAGGTCACTTCTTTTATTGTTGTTGTTCCAATTATTATCGTACGATTCCTGCACATGCTTACCTAGGTCACTTCTTTTATTGTTGTTGTTCCAATTAATATCATAGGATTCCTGCACATGCTTACTTAGGTCACTTCTTTTATTGTTGTTGTTCCAATTAATATCGTATGATTCCTGCACATGCTTACCTAGGTCACTTCTTTTATTGTTGTTGTTCCAATTAATATCATAGGATTCCTGCACATGTTTACATAGGTCATTTCTTTTATTGCTGTTGTTCCAATTATTATCCTATGATTCCTGCACATGCTTACCTAGGTCACTTCTTTTATTGTTGTTGTTCCAATTAATATCGTAGGATTCCTGCACATGCTTACCTAGGTCACTTCATTTATTGTTGTTATTATTCCAATTAATATCATAAGGTTCCTGAACATGCTTACCTAGGTCAGTTCTTTTATTGTTGTTGTTCCAATGAATATCGTAGGATTCCTGTACATGCTTACATAGGTCACTTCTTTTATTGCTGTTGTTCCAATTAATATCATAGGATTCCTGCACATGTTTACCTAGGGCACTTCTTTTATTGTTGTTGTTCCAATTAATATCGTATGATTCCTGCACATGCTTACCTAGGTCACTTCTTTTATTGTTGTTCCAATTAATATCGTAGGATTCCTGCACATGCTTACCTAGGTCACTTCTTTTATTGTTGTTGTTCCAATTAATATCGTAGGATTCCTGCACATGCTTACCTAGGTCACTTCTTTTATTGTTGTTGTTCCAATTAATATCGTAGGATTCCTGCACATGCTTACCTAGGTCACTTCTTTTATTGTTGTTGTTCCAATTAATATCGTATGATTCCTGCACATGCTTACCTAGGTCACTTCTTTTATTGTTGTTGTTCCAATTAATATCATAGGATTCCTGCACATGCTTACCTAGGTCACTTCTTTTATTGTTGTTGTTCCAATTAATATCGTATGATTCCTGCACATGCTTACCTAGGTCACTTCTTTTATTGTTGTTGTTCCAATTAATATCATAGGATTCCTGCACATGCTTACCTAGGTCACTTCTTTTATTGTTGTTGTTCCAATTAATATCGTAGGATTCCTGCACATGCTTACCTAGGTCACTTCTTTTATTGTTGTTGTTCCAATTAATATCATAGGATTCCTGCACATGCTTACCTAGGTCACTTCTTTTATTGTTGTTGTTCCAATTAATATTGTAGGATTCCTGCACATGCTTACCTAGGTCACTTCTTTTATTGTTGTTGTTCCAATTAATATCATAGGATTCCTGCACATGCTTACCTAGGTCACTTCTTTTATTGTTGTTGTTCCAATTAATATCATAGGATTCCTGCACATGCTTACCTAGGTCACTTCTTTTATTGTTGTTGTTCCAATTAATATCGTACGATTCCTGCACATGCTTACCTAGGTCACTTCTTTTATTGTTGTTGTTCCAATTAATATCGTAGGATTCCTGCACATGCTTACCTAGGTCACTTCTTTTATTGTTGTTGTTCCAATTAATATCGTAGGATTCCTGCACATGCTTACCTAGGTCACTTCTTTTATTGTTGTTGTTCCAATTAATATCGTAGGATTCCTGCACATGCTTACCTAGGTCACTTCTTTTATTGTTGTTCCAATTAATATCATACAATTCCTGCACATGCTTACCTAGGTCACTTCTTTTATTGTTGTTGTTCCAATTATTATCGTACGATTCCTGCACATGCTTACCTAGGTCACTTCTTTTATTGTTGTTGTTCCAATTAATATCATAGGATTCCTGCACATGCTTACCTAGGTCACTTCTTTTATTGTTGTTGTTCCAATT
The DNA here is from genome assembly GCF_019279795.1 of Protopterus annectens. Taxonomy (NCBI): domain Eukaryota; kingdom Metazoa; phylum Chordata; order Ceratodontiformes; family Protopteridae; genus Protopterus; species Protopterus annectens. The sequence goes on along the minus strand of NC_056746.1, from coordinate 91,801,072 downwards.
AATATCATAGGATTCCTGCACATGCTTACCTAGGTCACTTCTTTTATTGTTGTTGTTCCAATTAATATCATAGGATTCCTGCACATGCTTACCTAGGTCACTTCTTTTATTGTTGTTGTTCCAATTAATATCATAGGATTCCTGCACATGCTTACCTAGGTCACTTCTTTTATTGTTGTTGTTCCAATTAATATCATAGGATTCCTGCACATGCTTACCTAGGTCACTTCTTTTATTGTTGTTGTTCCAATTAATATCGTAGGATTCCTGCACATGCTTACCTAGGTCACTTCTTTTATTGTTGTTGTTCCAATTAATATCATAGGATTCCTGCACATGCTTACCTAGGTCACTTCTTTTATTGTTGTTGTTCCAATTAATATCGTAGGATTCCTGCACATGCTTACCTAGGTCACTTCTTTTATTGTTGTTGTTCCAATTAATATCATAGGATTCCTGCACATGCTTACCTAGGTCACTTCTTTTATTGTTGTTGTTCCAATTAATATCGTACGATTCCTGCACATGCTTACCTAGGTCACTTCTTTTATTGTTGTTGTTCCAATTAATATCGTATGATTCCTGCACATGCTTACCTAGGTCACTTCTTTTATTGTTGTTGTTCCAATTAATATCGTAGGATTCCTGCACATGCTTACCTAGGTCACTTCTTTTATTGTTGTTGTTCCAATTAATATCATATGATTCCTGCACATGCTTACCTAGGTCACTTCTTTTATTGTTGTTCCAATTAATATCATAGGATTCCTGCACATGCTTACTTAGGTCACTTCTTTTATTGTTGTTGTTCCAATTAATATCGTAGGATTCCTGCACATGCTTACCTAGGTCACTTCTTTTATTGTTGTTGTTCCAATTAATATCATAGGATTCCTGCACATGCTTACCTAGGTCACTTCTTTTATTGTTGTTGTTCCAATTAATATCGTAGGATTCCTGCACATGCTTACCTAGGTCACTTCTTTTATTGTTGTTGTTCCAATTAATATCATAGGATTCCTGCACATGCTTACCTAGGTCACTTCTTTTATTGTTGTTGTTCCAATTAATATCGTAGGATTCCTGCACATGCTTACCTAGGTCACTTCTTTTATTGTTGTTGTTCCAATTATTATCGTACGATTCCTGCACATGCTTACCTAGGTCACTTCTTTTATTGTTGTTGTTCCAATTAATATCATAGGATTCCTGCACATGCTTACCTAGGTCACTTCTTTTATTGTTGTTGTTCCAATTAATATCGTAGGATTCCTGCACATGCTTACCTAGGTCACTTCTTTTATTGTTGTTGTTCCAATTAATATCATAGGATTCCTGCACATGCTTACCTAGGTCACTTCTTTTATTGTTGTTGTTCCAATTAATATCATAGGATTCCTGCACATGCTTACCTAGGTCACTTCTTTTATTGTTGTTGTTCCAATTAATATCGTAGGATTCCTGCACATGCTTACCTAGGTCACTTCTTTTATTGTTGTTGTTCCAATTAATATCATAGGATTCCTGCACATGCTTACCTAGGTCACTTCTTTTATTGTTGTTGTTCCAATTAATATCGTAGGATTCCTGCACATGCTTACCTAGGTCACTTCTTTTATTGTTGTTCCAATTAATATCGTAGGATTCCTGCACATGCTTACCTAGGTCACTTCTTTTATTGTTGTTGTTCCAATTAATATCGTATGATTCCTGCACATGCTTACCTAGGTCACTTCTTTTATTGTTGTTGTTCCAATTAATATCATAGGATTCCTGCACATGCTTACCTAGGTCACTTCTTTTATTGTTGTTGTTCCAATTAATATCGTAGGATTCCTGCACATGCTTACCTAGGTCACTTCTTTTATTGTTGTTGTTCCAATTAATATCGTAGGATTCCTGCACATGCTTACCTAGGTCACTTCTTTTATTGTTGTTGTTCCAATTAATATCGTACGATTCCTGCACATGCTTACCTAGGTCACTTCTTTTATTGTTGTTGCAATTAATATCGTAGGATTCCTGCACATGCTTACCTAGGTCACTTCTTTTATTGTTGTTCCAATTAATATCATAGGATTCCTGCACATGCTTACCTAGGTCACTTCTTTTATTGTTGTTGTTCCAATTAATATCATAGGATTCCTGCACATGCTTACCTAGGTCACTTCTTTTATTGTTGTTGTTCCAATTAATATCATAGGATTCCTGCACATGCTTACCTAGGTCACTTCTTTTATTGTTGTTGTTCCAATTAATATCGTAGGATTCCTGCACATGCTTACCTAGGTCACTTCTTTTATTGTTGTTGTTCCAATTAATATCATAGGATTCCTGCACATGCTTACCTAGGTCACTTCTTTTATTGTTGTTGTTCCAATTAATATCATATGATTCCTGCACATGCTTACCTAGGTCACTTCTTTTATTGTTGTTGTTCCAATTAATATCATACGATTCCTGCACATGCTTACCTAGGTCACTTCTTTTATTGTTGTTGTTCCAATTAATATCATAGGATTCCTGCACATGCTTACCTAGGTCACTTCTTTTATTGTTGTTGTTCCAATTAATATCGTAGGATTCCTGCACATGCTTACCTAGGTCACTTCTTTTATTGTTGTTGTTCCAATTAATATCATAGGATTCCTGCACATGCTTACCTAGGTCACTTCTTTTATTGTTGTTGTTCCAATTAATATCGTATGATTCCTGCACATGCTTACCTAGGTCACTTCTTTTATTGTTGTTGTTCCAATTAATATCGTAGGATTCCTGCACATGCTTACCTAGGTCACTTCTTTTATTGTTGTTGTTCCAATTAATATCGTAGGATTCCTGCACATGCTTACCTAGGTCACTTCTTTTATTGTTGTTGTTCCAATTAATATCATAGGATTCCTGCACATGCTTACCTAGGTCACTTCTTTTATTGTTGTTGTTCCAATTAATATCGTATGATTCCTGCACATGCTTACCTAGGTCACTTCTTTTATTGTTGTTGTTCCAATTAATATCGTAGGATTCCTGCACATGCTTACCTAGGTCACTTCTTTTATTGTTGTTGTTCCAATTAATATCGTAGGATTCCTGCACATGCTTACCTAGGTCACTTCTTTTATTGTTGTTGTTCCAATTAATATCGTAGGATTCCTGCACATGCTTACCTAGGTCACTTCTTTTATTGTTGTTGTTCCAATTAATATCGTAGGATTCCTGCACATGCTTACCTAGGTCACTTCTTTTATTGTTGTTGTTCCAATTAATATCGTAGGATTCCTGCACATGCTTACCTAGGTCACTTCTTTTATTGTTGTTGTTCCAATTAATATCGTAGCATTCCTGCACATGCTTACCTAGGTCACTTCTTTTATTGTTGTTGTTCCAATTAATATCATAGCATTACTGCACATGCTTACTTAGGTCATTTCTTTTATTGTTGTTGTTCCAATTAATATCATAGGATTCCTGCACATGCTTACCTAGGTCACTTCTTTTATTGTTGTTGTTCCAATTAATATCATAGGATTCCTGCACATGCTTACCTAGGTCACTTCTTTTATTGTTGTTCCAATTAATATCATAGGATTCCTGCACATGCTTACCTAGGTCACTTCTTTTATTGTTGTTGTTCCAATTAATATCGTAGGATTCCTGCACATGCTTACCTAGGTCACTTCTTTTATTGTTGTTCCAATTAATATCATAGGATTCCTGCACATGCTTACATAGGTCACTTCTTTTATTGTTGTTGTTCCAATTAATATCATAGGATTCCTGCACATGCTTACCTAGGTCACTTCTTTTATTGTTGTTGTTCCAATTAATATCGTATGATTCCTGCACATGCTTACCTAGGTCACTTCTTTTATTGTTGTTGTTCCAATTAATATCGTAGGATTCCTGCACATGCTTACCTAGGTCACTTCTTTTATTGTTGTTGTTCCAATTAATATCATATGATTCCTGCACATGCTTACCTAGGTCACTTCTTTTATTGTTGTTGTTCCAATTAATATCGTAGGATTCCTGCACATGCTTACCTAGGTCACTTCTTTTATTGTTGTTGTTCCAATTAATATCGTAGGATTCCTGCACATGCTTACCTAGGTCACTTCTTTTATTGTTGTTGTTCCAATTAATATCATAGGATTCCTGCACATGCTTACCTAGGTCACTTCTTTTATTGTTGTTGTTCCAATTAATATCGTAGGATTCCTGCACATGCTTACCTAGGTCACTTCTTTTATTGTTGTTGTTCCAATTAATATCATAGGATTCCTGCACATGCTTACCTAGGTCACTTCTTTTATTGTTGTTGTTCCAATTAATATCGTACGATTCCTGCACATGCTTACCTAGGTCACTTCTTTTATTGTTGTTGTTCCAATTAATATCATAGGATTCCTGCACATGCTTACCTAGGTCACTTCTTTTATTGTTGTTGTTCCAATTAATATCATAGGATTCCTGCACATGCTTACCTAGGTCACTTCTTTTATTGTTGTTGTTCCAATTAATATCGTAGGATTCCTGCACATGCTTACCTAGGTCACTTCTTTTATTGTTGTTATTCCAATTAATATCATAAGGTTCCTGAACATGCTTACCTAGGTCACTTCTTTTATTGTTGTTGTTCCAAGTAAAATCGTAAGATTCCTGTACATGCTTACCTAGGTCACTTCTTTTATTGTTGTTCCAATTAATATCATAGGATTCCTGCACATGCTTACCTAGGTCACTTCTTTTATTGTTGTTGTTCCAATTAATATCGTTTGATTTTTGCACATGCTTACCTAGGTCACTTCTTTTATTATTGTTGTTCCAATTAATATTGTACATTTCCTGCACATGCTTACTTACCTAGGTTACTTCTTTTATTGTTGTTGTTCCAATTAATATCGTAGGATTCCTGCACATGCTTACCTAGGTCACTTCTTTTATTGTTGTTGTTCCAATTAATATCGTAGGATTCCTGCACATGCTTACCTAGGTCACTTCTTTTATTGTTGTTGTTCCAATTAATATCGTAGGATTCCTGCACATGCTTACCTAGGTCACTTCTTTTATTGTTGTTGTTCCAATTAATATCATAGGATTCCTGCACATGCTTACCTAGGTCACTTCTTTTATTGTTGTTGTTCCAATTAATATCGTAGGATTCCTGCACATGCTTACCTAGGTCACTTCTTTTATTGTTGTTGTTCCAATTAATATCGTAGGATTCCTGCACATGCTTACCTAGGTCACTTCTTTTATTGTTGTTGTTCCAATTAATATCGTAGGATTCCTGCACATGCTTACTTAGGTCACTTCTTTTATTGTTGTTGTTCCAATTAATATCATATGATTCCTGCACATGCTTACCTAGGTCACTTCTTTTATTGTTGTTCCAATTAATATCATACGATTCCTGCACATGCTTACCTAGGTCACTTCTTTTATTGTTGTTGTTCCAATTAATATCATACGATTCCTGCACATGCTTACCTAGGTCACTTCTTTTATTGTTGTTGTTCCAATTAATATCGTAGGATTCCTGCACATGCTTACCTAGGTCACTTCTTTTATTGTTGTTGTTCCAATTAATATCATAGGATTCCTGCACATGCTTACCTAGGTCACTTCTTTTATTGTTGTTGTTCCAATTAATATCATAGGATTCCTGCACATGCTTACCTAGGTCACTTCTTTTATTGTTGTTGTTCCAATTAATATCGTAGGATTCCTGCACATGCTTACATAGGTCACTACGTTTATTGTTGTTGTTCCAATTAATATCATATGATTCCTGCAAATGCTTACCTAGGTCACTTCTTTTATTGTTGTTGTTCCAATTAGTATCGTATGATTCCTGCACATGCTTACCTAGGTCACTTCTTTTATTGTTGTTGTTCCAATTAATATCATAGGATTCCTGCACATGCTTACCTAGGTCACTTCTTTTATTGTTGTTCCAATTAATATCGTAGGATTCCTGCACATGCTTACCTAGGTCACTTCTTTTATTGTTGTTGTTCCAATTAATATCATAGGATTCCTGCACATGCTTACCTAGGTCACTTCTTTTATTGTTGTTGTTCCAATTAATATCGTAGGATTCCTGCACATGCTTACCTAGGTCACTTCTTTTATTGTTGTTGTTCCAATTAATATCATAGGATTCCTGCACATGCTTACCTAGGTCACTTCTTTTATTGTTGTTGTTCCAATTAATATCATAGGATTCCTGCACATGCTTACCTAGGTCACTTCTTTTATTGTTGTTGTTCCAATTAATATCGTAGGATTCCTGCACATGCTTACCTAGGTCACTTCTTTTATTGTTGTTGTTCCAATTAATATCGTAGGATTCCTGCACATGCTTACCTAGGTCACTTCTTTTATTGTTGTTGTTCCAATTAATATCGTAGGATTCCTGCACATGCTTACCTAGGTCACTTCTTTTATTGTTGTTGTTCCAATTAATATCGTAGGATTCCTGCACATGCTTACCTAGGTCACTTCTTTTATTGTTGTTCCAATTAATATCGTAGGATTCCTGCACATGCTTACCTAGGTCACTTCTTTTATTGTTGTTGTTCCAATTAATATCATACGATTCCTGCACATGCTTACCTAGGTCACTTCTTTTATTGTTGTTGTTCCAATTAATATCATACGATTCCTGCACATGCTTACCTAGGTCACTTCTTTTATTGTTGTTGTTCCAATTAATATCATAGGATTCCTGCACATGCTTACCTAGGTCACTTCTTTTATTGTTGTTGTTCCAATTAATATCGTAGGATTCCTGCACATGCTTACCTAGGTCACTTCTTTTATTGTTGTTGTTCCAATTAATATCATAGGATTCCTGCACATGCTTACCTAGGTCACTTCTTTTATTGTTGTTCCAATTAATATCGTGCAATTTCGGGTTGATTCCAAGATGGATGCCGACTAGTTTAGTCCCTACTCCTTGAGCTCCTCACAGCTATTTAATTTTTGTTTTTTTACAACTTTATACCATTCTTTTTCCTCAGTTTTTTTTTACTAAAAGATTTTATAAATCTTTTACTATGAATTTGGATTATTTTTTACTCTGGACTTCTTATCATGGGATTTATTTTACCTCAGAACAATTTTGTTCTCTCTGCTGCTGGGACACCTGCTGCTCCGGTCTATTCCTGGTTCCTGAAATCCTGTCAATTGCAGTTCATCTCTGGGCATGGCTACAAAATCCGACTCCATGGAGACTCAGCCTACAAAGGCCAAATTTTCTTCAATGCACTCTCCTGAAAAAGATTCCAGTTTAAAAAGACTAAGGACATCTAAACAACCTACTGAAACTTCCAAAGTAAGTAATAAAGACTTAAATGATTCAAATTTCCTTTTAGACGAACTAAAAGTAGCATTAAAGCCTATTCAAAGTGCTATCCAAAACTTTTCAGAACAATTTGCTGACTTTAGTAAAACTTTAAAGCAAATAAATGATAGAATGGATATGATTGAAAACAGAAATTCAGCTTTAGAGTTAAAAACAGATTCATTGGAAAGTGACCTTAAATCTAAAGATAAGATTATTTCTGATATACAAGCTAAACTGTTGGATTTGGAAGCCAGGAGTCGAAGAAATAACATCATTATTCGTGGTTTGCCTGAATCTTATGACAACAAAAACTTGCTATCTGTGACTAAGAATATCTTTGAAACATTGTTAAACTGTGAAACATCTTCAAAGTCTATAATTGTAGAGAGAGCACATAGAGCATTACATGCAAAGCAAGATTCTTCCACACCAAGGATTATTTATACTAAGTTATTAAACTTTCAGGATACTTTCCAGATCCTGGAAACAGCTAAAACTAAAAAACAGTTCATATGGAAGTCTCACAAACTATCTTTTTCCCAAGATCTTCCTTCTCAAATTAAACTAAATAGACAAAATCTTGCCCCTATTGTGCTGACTTGATAAAAGAGGGATACGATTTCGTATGTCCTATCAAATACTTTGTCTTTTTACAGTTAATGACAAAAGGTTTGTGTGCTCAGACCCCAAAGATGCTAAAGACATTTTTCTTAAAACATTTAAAAAGCTTCCTGACACTGTATCATAATATGTTACTGTCAATGGAATACAAAAGTGTTATTTTCAGACAATATTTATAATATAGGATATGCGTGTCTGTTATGACCTAATCCTATTTCACTTCAATAACTTGTTTTGAATTTATTTTGTTTTAATTCTGATAAGTTTTAAATAATATTGTGCTATGACAGGCTTTCCAGATTTATAGATTTACTATAAGTGATAAAAACAGTCAAATAGTTATGTTTCTTTCATTTCCTTGCTTTGTGTGAAGGCAGTATACTAGTTTTTTTAAAAGCTTTAAATTACAGTCCCCTGTGTCAGTTATAAGATTTATGGAGGGAGAAACCTCGCCTCTCGAGACTCTTGAAGGAAAAATCTTCTGCTCATAGCTTCAGCTGCTGTTCTACATGATCGAGCACCCACTACAGACTCTCCGAGATGGATAGTGACGTCATCATTTGTTGCGAAAGCACGACAGCTTCGCATACACAATTGCGCTTGTTTTCAGCATATATTCAGCATCAGGAATGTTTTATTAGGACTTTCTATCATTTACAGTGTTCCTCTTCACAAGCGAAGGATGTTTTTAAGTTTAAATATGTCTTTCTCACACGTTACATTCAGCGATCCTATGCATGTCTCTCTCGCTCCAAAGCGAGCAGTTACCTTCATGCATTAGGATGGAAATTGTTCTTGAAACAAATGAACAGGTTAGTTTCATTTATTACAATTCAGAAAATGGGTAAAGAAGAGAACATATATTTTCCTACAAAATGTTGTTTTTATGTTATCTTGAAAGATGCCAAAATGTTTAAATAGACAAGTATTACACTGTACACCTGTTCATTTGAGAAATTCATGCATTTTTTCAAAAGCTTGATTAGGGGACTGCAGTTGGTGGTTTTGTTATAGAAAGCCTTTACACAAATGTAATGCTTGGAATGGATATCTTTAAATGTTATTAGCTAAACTTACCTGTCTATATTTAAACTCCTTGATTTTTGAGTTTAGCCTACTTGTTTTTGTTCTATTTAGATATTATAATGAGTATATTTATGAACACTGTGTTTTTACATCCTGTTTGCTGTATGCTTTATATTTTTAGAAGGACAGTTTAACTATATAATTTAACAGAGCCATTAGTATAAGTATTCTAAAATTTATTTAAATTCATATGAAAGTACATTAATATTCATTTAATCTAGTGTACATACTGTAGTTTAAGGTACTATCCAATAGTTCTTATTTGTATTTATCTTTGAACACTAGATGGCGCCAAAACCTATTCAATTTATAATATATCATTGTGAGCAGATGCTATATTACTGCTATTTAGACAGTTAGCTTACATCTATATTGAATTGTTTTTAGAGTATGGTCGCTTGGAGGACAGTTTATGCTTTATTTGAACTATAGTTAAATGCTCATTCTATAGTTATTTGAGTTTTTTATCACACTTATTGTCTATTTGACTACTGGAAAAAGTTACTAAGCATTAAAGAGTGTTTATTGGATAGTGCATGATTTTATCTGTTTAGCAATGTTTATGGCTTTTTTATATATATGTATATCTAAAACATCACCTTATATATGATACAACTATCCCTAGATTTCTCACTGTTTTGTTTACATATATGATAGTGTTATTAGATGGGTTTCTTTATATTTATTTACATTACCTAACATATGTTCTGTTTTAATTGTAATACTTGTTATGCCGTATTGTTTTAGTTAATCAAAATTTATTCTATTTTTCTTCTTTGAAATACTTGAGGAAATGCATTTAATCACTATATATTTTTACTTAATAATAGGAGCTTTTAGCTTAATATTTCAAGTAGGGATTGAGTATGTTGGACATCTTGAATTTAGTTAGTCTTGTATATAGTTTTAGTAGTATTACTCTAGTTTTAATTTGTGTTAGGCTTCCTTTGAGCAATTTTTATATTAATCCGATGTTATTATTATTTATAATTACAACTTCTATCTTATTCACTTCTGATCTTCCTTTATCACAGGGTGATTGGTGGGTAGGCACTAGGGTTAGGATAAAGGATATTAATATACATTTTATTGCTCTTGAAAATTTTTCTTTATTTTCAGCAAATGATATTTGTTGACCGATTGCATATTCAAATGCTGCTTTTTCTTTTTTTTCTTTTTTAAAGTATTATTGGATTTTACTTTGAGTTCACCTTTATAGCATCAATAATGATTGTATGCCTTGAATATGCCAGTTGATATAATATTGGATTCTTGGAATGTTAGAGGTATTCAAAGGCAAAGCCAAAAAGTCATTATTATTTCATTTGATTTTTAAGTCACAGGCAAATATTTGTTTTATTCAAGAGACCCATATTCTGCGTCTTGATTGGAATAAAGAGAGAAATAAAAATGGATCAAAAGATAGTAGCTTCAGGTGACTCATCTAATTCCAGAGGAGTAGCTATAATCATTAAACAAAATTCATAGGAACATTATTGATGAGAAATTTGATAATGAGGGAGATGGTGCTTATTTACCACTTCTATTGTTGGTCTGGACAAACCTCTTTTAGTCTTAAACTTATATGGCCCATGTAATTCACAACATTTGTTCATTTTAAAAATTTATAATATTCTCACATCCTATAAAGACCACCATATTATAGTGGGTGGTGACTGGAGCATAGTAATAAATCCAGTAATTGATCGATCCGTTCCACTGTTACTTATAATTATCAATCTACTATGGCCCTTAATGATTTGATGACGGAATATAATTTAATTGATCCACTTCACAATGTTAAAGTCTTAAATAAGAATGATATCTATACTTATTACTCCAAGTGTTACCGTTCGTGGTCCAGATTGGATTTCTTTCTAATTTCTGATTATATCTCAAAATATATTTTGGATTTTAACATTGAACCTAGATTCTTTTGGACCATTCAAGAATCTCACTAAAATTAAACATAAACTCTAATATTAAAAATAAAATTGACTTTAATAAGTGGTCTTTAAATAATAATTTACTGCTAAATGAGATATTTGCAAACAATGTTCAGAAATCTTACAGGAAATGGAAAATAACCTGGGGTCATCAGACATTCCTCATGACATACAATGGGCTGCATGTAAAGTGAGATTAAAGGATTATTTATTAGTAAAGCTGACTTTTTTCAAAAGCAATACTTTAAGAAAGAGGAGTTCTTAAAATCTAGATTTTTTTCCTTGGAAAATCATCTTAGACTGAATCATGACCCTACTATAGAAAACAAATTCTCGACTGTCAGAAAGATTTAATTTTAGCTTCACCAAAATAATCTCTCTTTAGCTGAACAAAAATTACTTGCCTCATATTCAGAATGGGCCCAGGTTCCTTCTAAATTATTAGCGAGAATTATTAAAGTTAATTTTGAAAGACCGAAAATCTCATCTTTATCTTATAAAAATAAATTATATAACAGGATGAAGAGATAATTCAGCTATTCACTTCTCTCTATACTGATTTATATTCAGGTTCTTCTAATTCAGTTAATGATAATCACTTAAAAATCTTTTTAAATTCTCTACATTCCCTAAATTAAATGATAGTCAACAAAAATTACTTTCTGCTCCTATATCGTTACAAGAAATCTCGGATTCAATTGATAATCTTAAATTGGGAAAATCTCCTGGTCCAGATGGTTTTACTCCAGAATTTTTCAAAACTTTCAAATTGGTAATTCTTCCCTTTCTTCTCAAAGTATATAATCATATAAGGTTAATTGATATCTCAGATATTCATTGGAATACATCTAAAACCATCCTAATTCTAAAAATAATAAAGAAAAAATCTGACCCAATAAATTATAGACCCATTTCTTTAATAAACGAGATATTAAGATTTTATCATCTATTTTGGCTAACAGATTGAAGCAGTTTTACCCTCAATTATTTCCCTAGATCAATCAGGTTTTATGTCCCACAGACATGCTTGGGATAGTACTCTGTCCTTAGAGTCTATCATTCATCTCATTAAAAAAATTCAAACCCTATATATGCTCTGATCATTGATGCATCAAATGCAGCACTGACAGAGTCTGTTGGAACTTTCTCTTTCAAACTATAAAGTCATGTTTCAATATTCCTTTATTCTTTATAAATTTTTAAAAGTTTTATACAAAGATATGTTTACTAGACTTTCCACATTAATGGTCAAATTTTCTTCTCCTATAAAGGACACCAGAGGAACAAGACAGGGCTGTCCATTGTCTCCCTCTTCTTTAACATTTATTCGAACGTGTTGTTGTATATTCATTCCAAAATACTTTTACTGTAATGTCCCCAGAATTCTTGTGAACCCCAATTCCTGTTTCAGCTTCGCTGATGATCTAGATTAGCGGCTACTTCCAAACTCCATTATCTGATTATAGGAATAACAAACTCTATTGTTATTCCAATTAATATCGTAGGATTCCAGCACGTGTTTACCTAGGTCACGTCTTTTATTGTTGCTATTCCAATTAATATCATACGATTCCTGCACATGCTTACCTAGGTCTCTTTTTTTATTGTTGTTTTTGCAATTAATATCGTACGATTCCTGCACATGCTTACCTAGGTCACTTCTTTTATTGTTGTTGTTCCAATTATTATTGTACGATTCCTGCACATGCTTACCTAGGTCACTTCTTTTATTGTTGTTGTTCCATGTAATATCGTACGATTCCTGCACATGCTTACTTAGGTCACTTCTTTTATTGTTGTTCCATTTAATATCGTAGGATTCCCGCACATGCTTACCTAGGTCACTTCTTTTATTGTTGTTCCAATTAATATCGTAGGATTCCTACACATGTTTACCTAGGTCACTTCTTTTATTGTTATTCCAATTAATATCGTAGGATTCCTGCACATGTTTACCTAGGTCACGTCTTTTATTGTTGCTATTCCAATTAATATCATACGATTCCTGCACATGCTTACCTAGGTCACTTCTTTTATTGTTGTTGTTCCAATTAATATCGTACGATTCCTGCACATGCTTACCTAGGTCACTTCTTTTATTGTTGTTGTTCCAATTATTATTGTACGATTCCTGCACATGCTTACCTAGGTCACTTCTTTTATTGTTGTTGTTCCAATTAATATCGTACGATTCCTGCACATGCTTACTTAGGTCACTTCTTTTATTGTTGTTGTTCCAATTAATATCGTAGGATTCCCACACATGCTTACCTAGTTCACTTCTTTTATTGTTGTACCAATTAATATCGTGCAATTTCGGGTTGATTCCAAGATGGGTGCCGACTAGTTTAGTCCCTACTCCTTGAGCTCCTCACAGCTATTTAACTTTTGTTTTTTTTACAACTTTATACCAATCTTTTTCCTCAGTTTTTTTTACTAAAAGATTTTATAAATCTTTTACTACGAATTTGGATTATTTTTTACTCTGGACTTCTTATCATGGGATTTATTTTACCTCAGAACAATTTTGTTCTCTCTGCTGCTGGGACACCTGCTGCTCCGGTCTATTCCTGGTTCCTGAAATCCTGTCAATTGCAGTTCATCTCTGGGCATGGCTACAAAATCCGACTCCATGGAGACTCAGCCTACAAAGGCCAAATTTTCTTCAATGCACTCTCCTGAAAAAGATTCCAGTTTAAAAAGACTAAGGACATCTAAACAACCTACTGAAACTTCCAAAGTAAGTAATAAAGACTTAAATGATTCAAATTTCCTTTTAGACGAACTAAAAGTAGCATTAAAGCCTATTCAAAGTGCTATCCAAAACTTTTCAGAACAATTTGCTGACTTTAGTAAAACTTTAAAGCAAATAAATGATAGAATGGATATGATTGAAAACAGAAATTCAGCTTTAGAGTTAAAAACAGATTCATTGGAAAGTGACCTTAAATCTAAAGATAAGATTATTTCTGATATACAAGCTAAACTGTTGGATTTGGAAGCCAGGAGTCAAAGAAATAACATCATTATTCGTGGTTTGCCTGAATCTTATGACAACAAAAACTTGCTATCTGTGACTAAGAATATCTTTGAAACATTGTTAAACTGTGAAACATCTTCAAAGTCTATAATTGTAGAGAGAGCACATAGAGCATTACATGCAAAGCAAGATTCTTCCACACCAAGGATTATTTATACTAAGTTATTAAACTTTCAGGATACTTTCCAGATCCTGGAAACAGCTAAAACTAAAAAACAGTTCATATGGAAGTCTCACAAACTATCTTTTTCCCAAGATCTTCCTTCTCAAATTAAACTAAATAGACAAAAACTTGCCCCCTATTGTGCTGACTTGATAAAAAGAGGGATACGATTTCGTATGTCCTATCCAAATACTTTGTCTTTTACAGTTAATGACAAAAGGTTTGTGTGCTCAGACCCCAAAGATGCTAAAGACATTTTTCTTAAAACATTTAAAAAGCTTCCTGACACTGTATCATAATATGTTACTGTCAATGGAATACAAAAGTGTTATTTTTCAGACAATATTTATAATATAGGATGTACGTGTCTGTTATGACCTAATCCTATTTCACTTCAATAACTTGTTTTGAATTTATTTTGTTTTAATTCTGATAAGTTTTAAATAATATTGTGCTATGACAGGCTTTCCAGATTTATAGATTTACTATAAGTGATAAAAACAGTCAAATAGTTATGTTTCTTTCATTTCCTTGCTTTGTGTGAAGGCAGTATACTAGTTTTTTTAAAAGCTTTTAAATTACAGTCCCCTGTGTCAGTTATAAGATTTATGGAGGGAGAAACCTCGCCTCTCGAGACTCTTGAAGGAAAAATCTTCTGCTCATAGCTTCAGCTGCTGTTCTACATGATCGAGCACCCACTACAGACTCTCCGAGATGGATAGTGACGTCATCATTTGTTGCGAAAGCACGACAGCTTCGCATACACAATTGCGCTTGTTTTCAGCATATATTCAGCATCAGGAATGTTTTATTAGGACTTTCTATCATTTACAGTGTTCCTCTTCACAAGCGAAGGATGTTTTTAAGTTTAAATATGTCTTTCTCACACGTTACATTCAGCGATCCTATGCATGTCTCTCTCGCTCCAAAGCGAGCAGTTACCTTCATGCATTAGGATGGAAATTGTTCTTGAAACAAATGAACAGGTTAGTTTCATTTATTACAATTCCAGAAAATGGGTAAAGAAGAGAACATATATTTTCCTACAAAATGTTGTTTTCTATGTTATCTTGAAAGATGCCAAAATGTTTAAATAGACAAGTATTACACTGTACACCTGTTCATTTGAGAAATTCATGCATTTTTTTTCAAAAGCTTGATTAGGGGACTGCAGTTGGTGGTTTTGTTATAGAAAGCCTTTACACAAATGTAATGCTTGGAATGGATATCTTTAAATGTTATTAGCTAAACTTACCTGTCTATATTTAAACTCCTTGATTTTTTGAGTTTAGCCTACTTGTTTTTGTTCTATTTAGATATTATAATGAGTATATTTATGAACACTGTGTTTTTACATCCTGTTTGCTGTATGCTTTTATATTTTAGAAGGACAGTTTAACTATATAATTTAACAGAGCCATTAGTATAAGTATTCTAAAATTTATTTAAATTCATATGAAAGTACATTAATATTCATTTAATCTAGTGTACATACTGTAGTTTAAGGTACTATCCAATAGTTCTTATTTGTATTTATCTTTGAACACTAGATGGCGCCAAAACCTATTCAATTTATAATATATCATTGTGAGCAGATGCTATATTACTGCTATTTAGACAGTTAGCTTACATCTATATTGAATTGTTTTTTAGAGTATGGTCGCTTGGAGGACAGTTTATGCTTTATTTGAACTATAGTTAAATGCTCATTCTATAGTTATTTGAGTTTTTTATCACACTTATTGTCTATTTGACTACTGGAAAAAGTTACTAAGCATTAAAGAGTGTTTATTGGATAGTGCATGATTTTATCTGTTTAGCAATGTTTATGGCTTTTTATATATATGTATATCTAAAACATCACCTTATATATGATACAACTATCCCTAGATTTCTCACTGTTTTGTTTACATATATGATAGTGTTATTAGATGGGTTTCTTTATATTTATTTACATTACCTAACATATGTTCTGTTTTAATTGTAATACTTGTTATGCCGTATTGTTTTAGTTAATCAAAATTTATTCTATTTTTTTTTTCTTTGAAATACTTGAGGAAATGCATTTAATCACTATATATTTTTACTTAATAATAGGAGCTTTTAGCTTAATATTTCAAGTAGGGATTGAGTATGTTGGACATCTTGAATTTAGTTAGTCTTGTATATAGTTTTAGTAGTATTACTCTAGTTTTAATTTGTGTTAGGCTTCCTTTGAGCAATTTTTATATTAATCCGATGTTATTATTATTTATAATTACAACTTCTATCTTATTCACTTCTGATCTTCCTTTATCACAGGGTGATTGGTGGGTAGGCACTAGGGTTAGGATAAAGGATATTAATATACATTTTATTGCTCTTGAAAAATTTTTTTCTTTATTTTTCAGCAAATGATATTTGTTGACCCGATTGCATATTCAAATGCTGCTTTTTCTTTTTTTTCTTTTTTAAAGTATTATTGGATTTTTACTTTGAGTTCACCTTTATAGCATCAATAATGATTGTATGCCTTGAATATGCCAGTTGATATAATATTGGATTCTTGGAATGTTAGAGGTATTCAAGGCAAAGCCAAAAAGTCATTATTATTTCATTTGATTTTTAAGTCACAGGCAAATATTTGTTTTATTCAAGAGACCCATATTCCGTCTTGATTGGAATAAAGAGAGAAATAAAAATGGATCAAAAGATAGTAGCTTCAGGTGACTCATCTAATTCCAGAGGAGTAGCTATAATCATTAAACAAAAATTCATGGGGAACATTATTGATGAGAAATTTGATAATGAGGGGAGATGGTGCTTATTTACCACTTCTATTGTTGGTCTGGACAAACCTCTTTTAGTCTTAAACTTATATGGCCCATGTAATTCACAACATTTGTTCATTTTAAAAATTTATAATATTCTCACATCCTATAAAGACCACCATATTATAGTGGGTGGTGACTGGAACGCAGTAATAAATCCAGTAATTGATCGATCCCGTTCCACTGTTACTTATAATTATCAATCTACTATGGCCCTTAATGATTTGATGACGGAATATAATTTAATTGATCCACTTCACAATGTTAAAGTCTTAAATAAGAATGATATCTATACTTATTACTCCAAGTGTTACCGTCGTGGTCCAGATTGGATTTCTTTCTAATTTCTGATTATATCTCAAAATATATTTTGGATTTTAACATTGAACCTAGATTCTTTTGGACCATTCAAGAATCTCACTAAAATTAAACATAAACTCTAATATTAAAAATAAAATTGACTTTAATAAGTGGTCTTTAAATAATAATTTACTGCTAAATGAAGATATTTGCAAACAATGTTCAGAAATCTTACAGGAAATGGAAAATAACCTGGGGTCATCAGACATTCCTTATGACATACAATGGGCTGCATGTAAAGTGAGATTAAGAGGATTATTTATTAGTAAAGCGGCTTTTTCAAAAAGCAATACTTTAAGAAAGAGGAGTTCTTAAAATCTAGAATTTTTCCTTGGAAAATCATCTTAGACTGAATCATGACCCTACTATAGAAAAACAAATTCTCGACTGTCAGAAAGATTTAATTTTGCTTCACCAAAATAATCTCTCTTTAGCTGAACAAAAATTACTTGCCTCATATTCAGAATGGGCCCAGGTTCCTTCTAAATTATTAGCGAGAATTATTAAAGTTAATTTTGAAAGACCGAAAATCTCATCTTTATCTTATAAAAATAAATTATATAACACGGATGAAGAGATAATTCAGCTATTCACTTCTCTCTATACTGATTTATATTCAGGTTCTTCTAATTCAGTTAATGATAATCACTTAAAAATCTTTTTAAATTCTCTACATTTCCCTAAATTAAATGATAGTCAACAAAAATTACTTTCTGCTCCTATATCGCTACAAGAAATCTCGGATTCAATTGATAATCTTAAATTGGGAAAATCTCCTGGTCCAGATGGTTTTACTCCAGAATTTTTCAAAACTTTCAAATTGGTAATTCTTCCCTTTCTTCTCAAAGTATATAATCATATAAGAGTTAACGATATCTCAGATATTCATTGGAATACATCTAAAACCATCCTAATTCTAAAAATAATAAAGAAAAATCTGACCCAATAAATTATAGACCCATTTCTTTAATAAACGTAGATATTAAGATTTTATCATCTATTTTGGCTAACAGATTGAAACGGATTTTACCCTCAATTATTTCCCTAGATCAATCAGGTTTTATGTCCCACAGACATGCTTGGGATAGTACTCTGTCCTTAGAGTCTATCATTCATCTCATTAAAAAATTCAAACCCTATATATGCTCTGATCATTGATGCATCAAATGCCTTTGACAGAGTCTGTTGGAACTTTCTCTTTCAAACTATGTCATGTTTCAATATTCCTTTATTCTTTATAAATTTTTAAAAGTTTTATACAAAGATATGTTTACTAGACTTTACATTAATGGTCAATTTTCTTCTCCTATAAAGATTACGAGAGGAACAAGCCAGGGTTGTCCATTGTCTCCCTTTCTTTTAACATTTATTTAGAACCTTTGTTGTTGTATATTATTCAAAATACTTTTCATAATGTCCCCAGAATTCTTAATACCAAAATTCATTTTCAGCTTTCGCTGATGATCTAGTTATTTACTTCCAAACTCCATTATCTGATTATAGAAAATAACAAACTCTATTGATTACTTCTCTTCGGTTTCAATTATCTTTTAAATTCTTCTAAAACTCATATCTTTCCCTTAAATCACTTAGCACATAAATCATTTTTGTTTTCAGATCATCATTTTCAGTTTACTTATAGTATAAAATATTTAGGTATCAATTTAGAACACAATAATAAATCTTCTTTTCAAAATAACATCAATAAAGTATGGAACTCAATATTATCTGATATGGACAGATGGAAACATCTAAACCTTTCACTTTTATCAAAGGCGCCATAATTAAAATGAACATTCTGCCTAAATTCCTTTACCAGTTCACATCATCTGATCAGATAATTCCAAAATCTTTTTTGAGTCTGTAAATAAAGCTTTGGCAAAATTTTTATGGTTCCCTAAATCTGTTAGAATTTCCTATTCCAGATTGTCAATTTTGAAGGACAAGGGTGGTTTAGGCCTTCCTAATCTATATCTCTATTATTTGATTGTCTCATCTAATAAACTTCTCACCATATCTAATTTCAAGAATATTTCTTATACAAATCATTCTTTATGGATAAAATTATGGTACAATTACATCATTTCACAAAATATAAATCCAGAAGCTATTCCTTTTATCTCTTTGGATAGTTTATTTATTAAAAATATGTCTACTGTAATTAAACAAAAGATTAGAGCCTTCCAAACCTTACTCAAACTATGTAATCTAGAAAAGATTTCTCACCTTATTCAACCAATTCATCTAAACCCAAATATAATGATAGACAACAAACCCTTTAACTTAACAAAATATCCTTTAATAAAAAATTTAAAAGTTAGAGATGTTTTGAAATATCTTGACTTATCTTTACCCGATTGGCGTAAAATTTTGAAAGTAAATTGGAACTATTCACCAATCCTTAGTCAACTAAGAGTAATAATTAAAACAAGTTTTTATGTTTAGACCACATAGAACTACAAATGAAAAACCTCGACACGATTATCAAAATACTTTCCTCATCAGATAAAATGCTCTCAAACTCTTATAAGTTAATCAATAGCTTAATAATGGACCATAATTGTCTTTTATCAAATGTTTGGTTAAGTTATAACTCCCAATTGTCAGAGTCTCAGAAACTTTTGGCCATTAGATATACAAAGGAATTTATCCCTTTTAAAAAATTATCATATACACAATTAATGATTAATAATGACACCTACTATACCCCATACAAATTAAATAAATTTAACCCAAGTAAATCCCCATCATGTTCATGTTGTTCTCACCCCCAAGCAGACCTTCTACATATCTTATGGTATTGTCATTTTTCTCACAGATTATGGACCTCTTTGAAAGTCAGATTGCAGAAAATGGGGTACCAAAAGTCTACATTGTCCTGGGAACTTGCTGTTCTTCATATTCCATTAATTCATCTTTCAAAATTAGATATTCATGTTATCATTTTTATTTGCTCATTACTAAAACTTTACATAATACAAAATTGGCTGGAACAGAAGACCCCATCATACTTGATGACACTAGTTTTCTTAAACCACATGACCAGATTTAACTTGCTGATATACAACTTCAAATTGATAATGTGGTTAGCTATATTAGCATTCCTCCTAGGTACAAAATTTAAACCTTTTGAAAACAGGTTAGAATGTCTTTTGCAATAAACATCACTATAGTTATAAATCTTAAAGTCATCACTATCATTAGTGTTAATAACAGGACTTATTATTTCTGATGATAATAACGTCCATGTCTACCCCTCCTTCCTCTCATATTCCACCCCCTTCCATTCTATCCATAATAAAGGGTATATTCCCCTTGACATACCTGTTTCATAATTCTCTCCAACCTGCAGAGTGGTAGTATTTCTAAATGGGCCAGATCAGAGAAACCATGTTCAGGGATGTCTAAGCCTTCATTATCATGCACATTAAAACTATTATCACTGTTAAAACTGTTGTCCTCAATTGTTCCATCATATATTCAATTGCCATGTGGTAACACATAAGCTTTCCCACTGTCATCCTCATTTTTATCTCCAAGACGTTTCTTTTGCTTTCTATTTTTTATCTCTCTAAGCATAATGTCAACTTCTATAAACATGTTGTTATACTGGTCAGTTTTTACATCAAACATTAAATAATTTTTAATGTAACATCAAGTTTATCTTCTTCTTCTTTCTACTTTTCCCAGTTAGGGGTCACCACAGCAGATCACCTGTCCGCTCATAATTGGCAGTGGAGTTTTATGGTGTCGAGTTGCCAGTCCAGCTCCCAACCTTCCACAGAAGGCACACACATGCATGCACTCACACCTAGGGCCAATTTAGAGTGTCCAATCCACCTACAGCATGTCTTTTGGGATGTGGGAGGAAACCGGAGCACCCGGAGGAAACCCACGTGACCACAGGGAGGACATACAGACTCCACACAGAAGGCACCCCAGCCGCGGATCGAACCAGAGAACCTCTTGCTGTGAGGCAGCAACGCTAATTGCTGTACCACCGCGGTTGCCCGTAACATCAAATTTATCAATGTCCCATAATAAAATGCCCATGTTATGAAGATTAAATTTAATTAGAAGCTCCATCAACCTGCAGCCATGCCTATCAAACAAACAAATTAATTCCTTATACATACCTACCTATACATACCTGATACCGATCCATTGGGAAATCTCCCAACCTCTTAAAGCAAAAAATTTGGACAAAGCCTAAAATGATGGGGGGACAAACAGGGACATTTTAAATATTGCTCTTATAAACTTAGAAAGTTGATAGAATAATAGGTTTTGCATTAGCATTAATTTTCTGAAGGATGTGGAGTCTTAAACTCAAATATTTGTCATTATTTAATTACTTCAATCCTCAGTTATTTGCCAGAAAAGTACAGACTTTTGAAGGAACTCACCAAAAATATGAGGCAAAAATCTGGATATCCTATGAAAATCTGTACAGTTGAGAGGTAGCCCTTTAGGAAGCCGGCCACTTTTAATACATTCTTTAAAGAAGGCATTTTCTGACTGCAATTTATGATATTTTTCCAGTTTGTCTTGAAGTTGTTTAAGTTTACCCTCAAATGAAAAAATCACTTGTGGAATGGCCAATGATGGTTCAAAAATGATATCCATTGTCAAGCCATTCATACAAGTGGTAACAAGAACTTTCTGAAAGTCTGTACCTCATTTCTCCTATCCATGTCAGAACGCATGTCTGTCTGAGTATTGATGCAAAAATAGCCTTCAGTGTGTTCATGTCTCTCTGTTAACCCTAGTAACAAGCTGTTACTGGCCAATTAATGTTAGCTCTTTGTGCGGGTGTGATAGAACTGTTTGGCTCATTCCCTATAGCAGGAAACACAGTATTGTACACAGCAGCATATGTCAAAGGTGCTCCATTTCCACTTTTGCATGGTTCTTCAGCTACTTTACCAACAGACTGCAGTCTTTCAGATGGCAAACCTCCGTCTCCCCTTTCTTACCTGTCCAAACAGGTGTTTCCCAGGGCTCCATTCTTGGATCACTTCTAGTCAACATATTTACTAACAACCTTCCCACATCTTGCTATCACTCATCTCTTATTCAATATGCAGATGATCCTACACTTATATCTCTTCTGACAATCTCTCTCAACTTCACACACTTACCCAGAACTCATTCCTTTCTGTTGAAAGATGGCTTAAAGAAAACCAACTCATACTAAATCCAAAAAACAAACAAAAAAATTCTTCTTCTTTTCCTTCCAAAATCTCTTTCTCATTACAGACCTACCATTACCATCTTATCACTTAACACAGTCTTAAAGTAGAATCCCACACAAAACTCCTTGGTACTATAATAGATGATCAATTGAAATTCAATCTTCACATTCATAAATGTAAAAAAATACACACCAAAAAATGTGTCGGCTTTACAGGAACAGAACATTTCTCACTACAGACTTCAAACTTCCTATAGCACAGGCAGTCTACTTTATGCCTCTCCTATCTTAACAAACTTACAATCCACTCTAATCTCAAAGCTTGAACAAACTTATAGCAAAATTGCAAGATGTGCCACAAATCAACCCTACATCCCCCACCACTGCCTTTTGCTAAAGAAACTACAGTGGCTGGAATTCCCCCAATAACTCCTTCTATTGCAACTTCATATAAGGCACTCCATCCTCAACAAACCCACTGCTGGCCTGCCCTCTCTTCTCTAGTATCCTACTATACCCCAAATCATTCACTCTGAAGCTCTGGCCAGCAGCTCCTGAACATATATAAGCCCAATAAAACCATTAGCAAAATGCTGTATAAATACTTAGTATCTGAAGCTTAGAACAAACTCACTCAAGCTTAGAACAAATTCACTCTAACAAATAGCTTTAAAAAAGAACTAAAAGACACCCTTTCAAACTCATGGAGCTGCTCCTGCCAGGACCCTACATATCCCTCTCTCACCCTCTATATAAAGTTTTTGCAAATCTAGCTCCCTAGATTGTTCCTTTATTCTATATCTATACCTCACTATGCTAAGTGTTGTATCATCATACATATTAATTTATGCTTCAATGAATGTTTCATTCTGTGTATCACATTATACCTCATCTTACATCTCAATGTCTGTTTTCAAGTTATGTATCAACCTTTGTCTCAGTTTATGTTTCAATGCATGTTTTAAGTTATGTATTTTTTAAACTGCTTCATTCATAATGTTTGTCATGTACTGGAGCTTTTCTCCTCAGATCTCTAAAGAAAATGGGCGTAGGCCCAGTTGGACCAACCCGGTAAACAAATGTGAAATAGATAACTAAATAAATAAATAAGGTAGTATGAGAATCACTCTTTATCACTCAGCTTATGAGTAAGGGCATGGCATCTAGGTCCAGAGACGTCACTGTGCCATGATACTCATCCCTCATTAGCCTGATCATTGAGTATAACACTCCCATTGGTATGAACCTGACCAGGCACAATGCAACAACTGCAACATCCATAGAGATTCCTCACAAAAAGAATACAAGGTGTAAACACAATGCCCTATGCAGATCGCCTCAAAACTCTCTCCCAGTAGTCCATTTCATACAGAATGCTGAGAGATGATTTACGCCTGGCATACAAGACATCCTTGGATCCTGCCCTGATGGACTTTTTCCATATCCACAAAATGAACAGCATCAGAACTTCTAAATCCAAGGATTTAAGCTTTGATTGAGATTTAAATAAGGCATGTTGGAGGGACAGGTATGTATCTCAGAGAATTCCCATTCTTTGGAATAAGGTTCCCATCCATGTGAAGCAGAGGCCTTCCCAAAGGGATATAG
Organism: Protopterus annectens; assembly: GCF_019279795.1. NCBI lineage: Eukaryota > Metazoa > Chordata > Ceratodontiformes > Protopteridae > Protopterus > Protopterus annectens. The sequence continues at coordinate 91,776,893 of NC_056746.1, read as the reverse complement.
TTATCAGTAATACAATGTATACCCTATCTACCTCCATACAACTGACATACAAGAAATATTTAAATACAATTTAGATATGTATGGTTGTCTAGCCATAAGCAAATAATGAGCAATATTAGTTGACTTAAAATGCTTTAAACTTTGCTGCAGTTTGAAATGTTGGCCATGTTAATATTTCAAACTGATTTGAATATTGTAAGGTAAAGATTATTCTTAGAAGCAGAGTTTTAAACTACACACAAAGGTCTCACAGAGTACAGCGGTTTGTATTAACAGGTCACATTCCTGTCCAGCAGTCTTACATGTCATCTTGCTTTTCTAAGACGTGAAGAGATGTGTCTGAAAAATAACAGTGAACCCCCTCTAGAATTTGTTTTTGTACACCATTAAGGTAAGAGCTGAAATTTATTGTCTAACTGGATACAAACCAGTTTTTAAGTTAGTTTTCCACATGAGGGCACTCTTGAACAACAAAAATATTTAGAAAAGACTTTAGGCATACAAGATAATGCATAAAATTGTCACAATAACGTCTTTCATTTATATCTGAAAGTAAGTGTCAACATGTAAAATGTCCTTGTTTAGTAGAACATTGCTTTACAAAACAACTATTGTTTATGGACAATACAATGCCATCATTTATGGTGGACTATGAGAAATTAAATATGATTCATGGAAACATTTTTATTTATTTGCAATTACTTTATAATTCATAAATGTGAGAAAAAACTAATATGGTTATATATTTAACATAATGGATGCAACTTATATTTCTATCACAGCGAGTACAATCAGTATTTTTTATTATTATTATCATTACCAAAATTTGAAGTATGCAAAATAAAAATGACAATTTGTAGAAGGACAGCTGGGATATCTCCAACTCTCAGATATTGCCCTGACTTCTGTCTCTTATTTGTGTTTCAGTAACAACTTACAATATTGTAGTGGATACCGTAGTCACACAATATGAGAGAGTAGTGTTGGGATCTGAATCTGCACCCAATGGTATGATGTAGGGTGTGTCTGCCTACAGATATAACAAGGACCATGCATGAACTGAGGGATCCATGCAGCTAATAGCATGCTGATGTTTCTACATGCACATTTCATGCAAATATTCATGTTGATTTGTCCTCCTGCATTGATATAGGTTCATAGGTATATAGTGGGATAAAGACCGCCAGGTCCTTTACAAGCTTAGCCATGCAATCCAACCCAGTTGTGTCCCTATGTTTCATAGGTGTTTATCTGGATGGGGTATGTTACTTTGGAAGTTTCTAGAGGTTATGTGGGAGGGAGGACAAGTATGTTAGTTTGGGCATTACTGTCTGCCCCTGTCTATCAGAGACATGGATGCCAGATCCGGGGTGAATTTCCAGTTTCTCATCTACTGGTCAAGGTTAATCTTAAATAGTGTTAGGGAGGACTTTGTTATACATGCCGGGGGACACTCTTCTAGAGTATAGGGATCCTCTGAGATGGGGGAGGGACACCTGCATACCCAACGACTCATGTACACCTGCTCCATGGTTACACAATGCTATGGGAAAGCACAAAGTCTATTAGTGTTAAAAATTGTTTTTAAAAAAATTACTGTCAGAACTCAGTGAAACAATCGTGCAGCTGTTAGGCTCCCTTGTTAATGACCTTTGATGGTCTTTATATAATATAAGGTCTGATAGCTCTTGTCCATCCTGGATACAGCCAGAATGCAACAATGTGGTAGTTAGCTTGCTCATTCTTACCTAGGGATGAGAAAACAGGTTACTATCCACTCAGTCTCTTTGCACATCACCAGTTTTTAACACATTGTTTGCTCATCAAAAATCGGCTGATGGTAGCACGCTCAGGAACAGTACCCCTGTGCCATCTGTGGCACTTAAGAATTCTGTTTATGTATTGTAATTATGCAATTGCCTATACAAGGTTGCAACTAAAAGATGCAGTTGCTTGTTAAAGCTTTGTTAAAAAAACATGCCACAAGCATGTTTGAATTACTCGTGAGGCTTGACTGCAAGAATTGGAGATGAAAGTGATCAACAGAAAATTACATTTTCTGTTTTGATGGGCAAGTACTTTCAAGCTGATTATATTTCATTTGAAAACAACAGAGCACGCTTGTAATAAAATAGCTGTATGAGCCTAGTTCTGTGGGGATGGTTACAGATTATGCAATATGGCAACACTAAATTAATATTTCATCTTTCAGATGAGGGTATGGAACTAATTCTGGATTTAGCTTTCCATGTCATTTTTCACTCCATTATTTCTGACTTGGTGGGGCTTGAAATGCAAATTGTACACACACAGTATTAAATGCTATTTATCTTCTGAAGTATAGATGGAAAACAAAATATTACTGAAAAAAATCAGCATAAATGCATCTTTATAGCAGTGTTATGCATGTATTTATTTATTTATTTATTTATGTATTTATTTATTTATTCATTTATTTATTTATTTGGCATTTGTTAACCGGGTTGGTCTGACTGAGAAAACCCCTTTTTCAGCAGAGACCCAAGGAGAAAAGCTCTAGTATTACAATGCATAGGCATTTATTAGCACAGACAATAATTGCAAGTCAAAAATGAACTTTAATGAGATAAAATATTAAATAAACAATGAACATAATAAGTTCAGTTTTTTTTAACACGTTCCATAGAAAAATTTGAAAAGTACGAGTCAGAGATATTTTCATTAGGAACGAGCCTGGATAAGTGTTTGTTAATAACAAAATAAGATCAGTTCTAAGCAGGGAAGTGACCTTGTAGATAAGGAAAGAGGTATATAGAGAAACAGTATTAGTAAAGAATATGTGAGGTGAAAAAGTACCACGATATATAAGGTTGATGCTGGTAAAGTGTAGTAGAGAAGCAGTCGAAGAGTTTGAGGTGTAGAAGTTAGAAAGAACAGAGAGCAGGAGGGGTCTGTAATAGGTTTGTTATGATATTAGCTTAGGGGGCAGCAGTCAGTGGTAGTGTAGGTAGCTTATGTTGGGTCCTGGCAGAGGCATGTCCATGATTTGTGGAAGTAGTCTTTAATTGCTATTTTAAAGGTGTTTGTTTCAGTAATACATCTGAAACTGTGAGGTAGTTTATTCCAGGCATTTGCAATGGAATAGCTATAAAATAGTTTTCCAATATTTTTATTGGGCCTATGTACTTGGAAAAGGTTCTGTTGAGAGCTGCGGAGGAAGCGTTTGGAGAGTATAGGTCTGGATGAGAGTGGAGAGAGAAGGACATGGAGAAGGTTGATGTAGAACTGAATGAGCCAAGAGAAGTTGTGGTATTAGGATTTGGTGATGAAATTCCAGCCACTGCAAATTTCTTAGTGGGATGCAGTGGTGGGTGCAGTAAGATAGGTTGTAAGCAAATTGAGATATTTTTGTTATAGGTAAGTTAGAGTTTAATACGGATATTTGATTGGAGGTGTGTAAGATAAGGGGCTGCATAAAGGAGAGTGGGGAGTAGAAAGGCTTGTGCAAGGGAGAGTACGGAAGCATTTGTGAGGTATTTATGTCTGTAAAGCAGACCTAGTTTTTGATGGGTCTTTTTTATGCACTGCTGAGTGTGTAGGTTGAATTTGATATGGTCATCTATTGTAATACCTAAGAGTTTGGTGTGGGGTTCTGGTGAGATGGCAGCATTATTCAAGGAGAAGACAACGAAGGAAGATTTATGATGCTGAAGGAAGGTAGGGAGAAACAGGGGGAGTTTAGTTTTCTTTGGATTTAGTAGACATTGGTGAGAAGTAAGCCATCTTTCAATGGAGTCGAGGGATTCTTGGGGGAGAGTATGAAAGTTTGTGATGCTGTCAGAGCAGGAGATAATTGTAGAGTCTTCAGTGTATTGTATCAGGGTAGACAGTGGACAGGAAGAGTGGATATCATTAATAAAGATGTTGAAAAGTAGGGGAGCAAGGATGGAGCCTTGGGGTACCCTAGTTTGGACTGGAAGAAAGGGACAGTAGCTTGATAGCCATCTTTCAGCCTGAAATCTGTTTGAGATGTAGCTGAGGAACCATGATATAGTAGAGCTTGAGAGGTTAACAGAGGTAAGTTTGGATAATAGTAGTCTATGGGAAATAGTATCAAAAGCTTTTGATAGATCAAGGAACAGACAGGAAATTAATTTATTGTTATCACGTGGTATGGCGATAGTATTGATGAAGGACGTCAGAGCATTAGCAGTGCTGTTCTTTGGCTGAAAGCCATATTGTGTGGGGGTCAGGAGATTTTCTTGGAGAATGTGATTAAGAAGTTGTTTGTGGATACATTTTTCGAGGATTTTAGACGGGGGGGGTATGATGGAAATAGGTCTGATGTTAGAGGGGTCAGTTGAAGTACCGCCTTTATGTAATGGGATAACAAAGAATTTATTCCTGATATCAGGTACAGAGCATTCCTTGATAGATCTATTGATTAATACAGAGATAGGGAAAGCAATAGAACTGGGAGCTAGTTTTAGGAAATGAGGAGGCAAGCTGTCAACTGATGGAGAGCATGTTTTTAGTTTTGTCAGAAGTGATTTAATATAGGATGTGGGGACAGGTTTAAGGGTAAAGGTGGTTGGACTGGTGGTGATTTGTGGTGAGGGGTAGTTTGCAGTAGCAGTATCGGTTTTGGTGAGGTTACAGATGGAGTTAATGAAGTGGGAATTTAGAAGTGCAGCAATCTCAGTGGGGGAACTGTTTGGGCTGGCATTAGGGGGAGATGAGCTCCCAGGGAGTAGCAGGTTATTAACAGACTTCCAGAATTTTTGGGTGTTAGAGTGTGGATTGTTAAGAGGTTTATGAAAAAAATTCTGTTTATCAGTGCTGACCCTTTTTTTGGTTAAATTGCGGAGCTGTCTGTAAGTGAGAAGGTCAGAAATGGATTTGGATTTCTTTCATTTTTTCATTTCATTTATAAATATATTTCATTTATAAATATAAAAAAGCAGCTACCACCACTTGGAAAATGAATATTTAATCCAACAGCTCAATAAAAACAATAAAACAAAACAAGAAATGCAAAGTTTGATGAGCGCGTTCGGGCTGTGCCCTTCATCAGATAAATTGCACACATTCAAGCACTCATTTAAAGGGAGTAACAACCAATCTGTGCTCAGTACTGAACCCGCCTTTTTTTAAGGCAGGTTTTAATGGAATGACATCATTAAGCCCTGGATGTCTGTGTGCTGTAAGTTCTATTATCCATTTGGCCTCTTCATATTCAGGGTCATTCACTATATCACCACCCCTGATGTTACTCACCATATGCCAAATCACCATAAATTTAAAATAATGTCCTTGATGGCCAGATATGTGTCTATACACAGCATTGTGTTCATTTTTCAACCTGATAGCTGGCAAATGATTTAATATCCTCTGCTTAAACTTGCAATTGTTACTACAGAGGGAAAACAAATTGCATGCCTGACAAGTAGCAAGATAGACCACATTCATGGTCCTGCAGTTAGCTCTGGTATAAAAGAATATACCCTGCCCATGATAGGATGAACAAAATGAATGGCCCCATTAATGTAGTGGCAAGCCTTACATGACCCACATGGTCTAGTGCCTCTTCTCACTTCAGTCTGCTGTTTGTCACGTCTGCCCTCATTACCAGGTAGGTCTTTCAAGTTTTTGTTTTTCCTGAAGCCAAAACTGGGTTCTTCCCCCACAACTTTCCTGATCCTCTCATCAGAAAGTAAGATTTTCCAATTCTGTCTGACTCTATTACATACCCCATGTATGCTGTTGCTGTATGTGAACATAAGTCTCATTTTACCACTCTGTCTCTGTCCACTGTTGACCGCAGAAACCCTCCCTGCATCATGTTTCAACCATGGACACATTCTGTCCTTCCTGAAATCTCTATTGGTCTCTATAATCCGCTTGACCTTCTGCCTATTGTAACCCATTTCTATGAAATTACCTTCCAAGCATCTCACTTCCTCTTCAAAATTACTTTCCTCTGTGCATAGTCTAGATACTCTCCCCAGCTGTCCAGTAATGATGTTATCAAAAGCGAACCTAGGATGCATGCTGTCCTGTGTCAACATGCGGTTCTTCCAACATTCTTTTCTGTGTATGGTTGTCTTAAACCCCCCCTCATCTTGGATCACCCTGACATCCAAGAAGTCTATCTCTGTGCTGGAAAAACTCACCGAAAATCTAAGAAAGGTTGTAGTTGATTCTAAGTACTTAGCAAAATCAAGCATCTCTGTTTCTTCCCCTTTCCACAACAAAAAAATATCATCCATGAAACGCCTATATAGGCATAACTTGTCCCTCCATTTGTTGTGGGATCCGATCACATACTTGTTCTCCCAGTGTGGCAGTACCAGGTTAGCATATGTATTCACACGGGGGTGCCCATTCTATCCCCTGTGTCTGCTGGTAGAAACTTCCTATGCAGGTGAATACATTGTTTTCTAAAACTATACAATAAGATTTGCAATCAACTCTATTCTGCCCTTCTCCATCAAATTCAGTTCTGCCAGTATTCAAGAGACTGCATCTATACCATAATCATTACTTATTACAGTGAAAAGACTCACATCTAGTGTCACCATAATATAATGCCCTTCCTCACCTGCTCCTATACTCTCAACAATGTCAGAAAATGTCCTGTATCTCTTAATACCTCTTTCAAAGAGGTCAGGCAAGGTCTCAACATACACTCTAACCAAATGGAAATGTTTTCAGTAATCCATCCCCTCCCTGAGACAATGGGTCTTGGGGGGGGGGGGGGGGTGCAAGTTCTTGTGCACCTTTGGTAAGGCTGTAAATACAGGAGTTATGGGATGCTCTATCTACAAAAATTCGAAGAGCTCCGTATCTAACAAACCTGTGGCTTCCACACACTTCAGTCGATCCCTGACCTCTTGTATGAAATTATTAACACTGACAGGGGAATAGGAGTGAAGGCGGAGGTGTCTGAAAGCAAGTCTGCCAACTTATGGTAAAAACTCTTACTCATCACCCCCCCCCCCCTTATCCGCTGATTTAATGACTGTCTGAGTATTATGTTGTAAATCCTTTCAGGGCCTATCTTTGTGCAACAGTCAAGTTATGAAACTTTCTACCATGTCCATTTTGTAAATACATGATTTCTTGTTCACATAGCCTGATGAACATTTGCATGGTGGGATGAACACTGGTAGAAAAGTACTAGGTTGTCACAAAGAGTGGTGTTGCACCTGGTTGTTACCCCCAAATAAATCTTTTAACATTACATTTCTACCAAACATCATAATGTCTAACATTATTTCACTAAAATACTTTCATGGCTCAGGACAAAAGTTAGTCCCTTGTTTAATACATATAGCTCATCACTAGATAAATCATGCTCAGATAAATTAAGCACAATACTATCACCAGTCACTGTGATATACTCAGTTTCTTGGTTTCTCTGCTCTCATGTTGTGGATATTTCCAATCTCCTTTCTTCTTCACCGGTGCTGGTAAGGAGGCAAAAAACATTCATTCTCCTCTCCAACAGCCGGTTCCTTAGGCTGTGCTCCTGTGCATGTAATGGAATAGTTAACTTGGTGGCTCACAGCAGCCCCTGTATGTTTGGGGCCCAAAGCAGCCAAATCACTGCAACAGTCTCTCCTTTCCTCTTGTTGTCCATCATTTATTTCCACACTTTCCCTTCCATTCACGTTAAAGCTGCAGTTCACTGTACTTTTCCCTGACTCTATAGTGCTTTGCTTACTCTGCTTCTCACCTGCTGTAGTCGAGTCGCACAGCGTCGGTGTCTGGTGTCCCCTCTCATTGGTCCACTCCTTGTTGGCATAGAAACTGTTATGCCTGGGCTTCCGCAAATGAGCTTCCCCACAGTCTCTGTCAAGCCATTTGCTTGCATATCCACAATATTGGTGTTTTCCTTAGGCCAGACAAAAATCTGGCCTTTCATAAAATCATTGTAGTCCCTCTGCAGTTTCTTTGTTTTAGTCTCGGTTTCAGGAAAGATAGAATGTGTCCATCCATGGTTGAAACATGATGCAGGGAGGAATCATGTGGTAAACAGTGGACAGAGACAGAGTGGTAAAATTAGAATTATGTTCACATATAGCAGCAGCATACATGGGGTATGTAATATAGTCAGAATTGGAAAATCTTACTTTCTGATAAAAGGATCAGGAAAGTTGTGGGGGAAGAACCTAGTTTTGGCTTCAGGAGGAACAAAAACTTGAAAGACCTACTGGGTAATGAGGGCAGACATGACAAAGAGCGGATTGAAGTGAGGAGAGGCACTAGACCATGTGGGTCATGTAAGGCTTGCCACTACATTAATGGGGCTATTAATTTTGTTCATCCTATCACAGGCAGGGTATATTCTTTTAACACCAGAGCTAACTGCAGGACCATGAATGTGATCGATCTTGCTACTTGACAGACATGCAATTGTTACTACATAGGGAAAACGAATTGCATGTTTAAGCAGAAGATATTAAATCATTTGTCAGCTATCAGGTTGAAAAATGAACACAATGCCCTGTATAGACACATATCTGGTCATCAAGGACATTATTTTAAATTTATGGTGATTTGGCATATGATGAGTAACATCAGGAGTGGTGATATAGTGAATGACCTGAATATAAAGAGGCCAAATGGATAATAGAACTTGCAGCACTCAGACATCCAGGGCTTAATGATGTCATTCTATTAAAACCTGCCTTAAAAAAAGGCAGGTTCAGTACTGAGCACAGATTGGTTGTTACTCCCTTTAAATGAGTGTTTGAATGTGAGCAATTTATCTGATGAAGGGCACAGCCCAAAAGCGCTCATCAAACTTTGCATTTCTTGTTTTGTTTTATTGTTTTTATTGAGCTGTTGGATTAAATATCAGTTTTCCAAGTGGTGGTGGCTGCTTTTTTTACATTTGGTTTGACTTTGTTCAGCAGCTTTACCTTGAGTGAGGTCCTCTCTGCTTGTTTCTTTCATTTATAAATATAGTATACAAAATTGTGATCCAGTTATTGATCCTAACGTGCTAATTATGTGTTCAAGGGGTGGATATTAATCAAGAAATTCACCTTGAGGATATACGTAGTACAAAGAAAATGAGAATGACAAAAGCATATAATATATCTTTAAACACAAATGTAGCACTTATAGACATTTTCATATAAATCAGCATTTACACATCTCTTATTAACAGACTCACTTAGCATCATCCTGTTTTCTTAGTCTTTGTAATATTCTATTACATAATGCAGTATTTTTCTTCTTTATTTCACCTCTCCAGAGCATTTACTCAGGAAATGCAAGACTAGATTACATACTAACTTATTTATACACATAGAACCATATCTCTTCCATTCTGTAATGAATTATTCATGTAAAGATCATCACATGTACAAAATAAATCATATTCTTCTTCCTCTATTAAATTCCCCAAATTGCCACTTTTAACAGGTGCTTACTTCAAATGTCCTCCTAGACTATTATTAGGATTCAGACAAATATGCCAATCACATTGCATACATAGGTATCATCCAGTTAGATATGTCAGCCATATTGCATATAGATATACATGCATAGGTATCATCCTGGCAAACATGCCAACAATATTGTATACATAGGTAACATCCAGGTAAACTTGCCAGCCATATTACATACATCAATATCATCCAGGCCGATGTATCATTCATATTACATGTATAGGTTTTATCCAGGCAAATATGCCAAACTTTTCACAAGCATGCAGGAAAATATACTAGTCATATTACAAACATATGTATCATCCAGGAAAACATACCAAACATATTGCATACATAAATATCATCTAGGCAAATGTGCCAACCACATTACATACCTGAATAACATCCAGACAAACATGCCAACCATATTACACTCATAGGTTTCATCCAGGCAAATATGCCAAGCATATTACAACATACAGGCAAACATATCAGTCATATTACAAACACATGTATCATACAGGAAAACATGTCAGTCATATCACCTACATAGGTATCATCTAGGCAAAAATAACACTCATATGACAAATAAAGGTATCATCCAGGAAATGTGACAAACATATTACATACGTAAGTATCATCCAGGAAATGTGACAAACATATTACATACGCAAGTATCATCCAGGAAATGTGACAAACATATTACATACGTAAGTATCATCCCGGAAAACATACCAATCATATTAAAAACATATGTTATCCAGGCAAACATGCCACACACCTTACATACATAGGTATTGCCCAGGCAAAGAAGTCAAACATATTAAATACATAGGCATCTGTTGCATGTCTCATGTAGTCAAATGAGACACTGAGGCACAGGATGAGTTCAAGTTGTTTATTGTACATAAACACAACAGGGCCTGTAACTGGAACATATACTTCAAACTTCATATGCTTACTGACTAACTCATTACTTTTAACACACTCACTTGTGCATCTCCATTCAAGCTAGCATGCACACTGACTGGCTATACAAAATGACACTGATCTTGCACATGCTCAGTAACTTATATGCACATACTCTCTGACTACAGTGGCTGACTAGGTATAATATACACACTGATCTACATCCTCCCTCTTTAATTTTGTTCAACATGCAAACAGGAGAACAATGACATTTTGAGAGCTAGACAATATATCGACATTTTAACAAAACTGAGTTCAAGTCCAAGTCACTGTGTATTCTGGCCGCGGTCTGGAAATTCTACCCGATCTGGTAATATAGAAACTTTGACTGGGTTTAGCAACAGGGACAGTATCTGGGGATTCTTAGACAAGTGGAACATCAGGGATTTCATCAAAATTATTTGAAGGAAACACAGTGTCCTTTTGAATCTGTACAGGTGTAGAGTCACTCTGGCGATTAGAGTCATCGGCACAGGCAATCTACTGTGTTACTGGTTTGGAGACAGGCAACACGTCTTTGATTCTGTCTAAAATCCATTCCTTCTAATTGTTTGATGTACAATCTTGGTTCCTCACAAATGTTCTTCATGATTCCCACTGTATCCTGTAGATGTTTGCATTCTCACAACTTCTCCTTGTAATAATGGCGTAAGAGATTTACTGGTCTTATCATAATACAACTTTTGTGACTGATACTTTCTCAAAAGTTGAGCCTTGGCCACTCTGTTGTTTTTTGCATTTGGTACTAACAATTGTTTACTGATTGGTAGAGTTGGTCATATCTGTCTGGACATCAATCTCTGAGCAGGCAAACCAAGCAAGTTGTCTCAAGGAATGCTTCTGAGATTGAGTAAGTTAAAAAAAACATCGGTACCATCTCTCTCAGTTTTCTCCAACAAACATTTTGCACTTTGAACTGTGTGTTCAGCTAACCCATTGGCTTGTGGATACTCAGGACTACTGCTAATATGAACAAAGTCCCAAGACTCAGCAAATTTCTTAAACTGCTGACTTGTAAACTGTGCACCATTGTCAGACATGACTTTGTGTGGACTACCATGGACAGAAAAATGTCTCTTGAATTTTGTAATGCCTGTAGTGGACGTCAAGTTAAGAAGTAGGTCAATTTCAAACCAATCTAAGTAAGAGTCTACGAACACTAAGTAATGTTGACCATTCCTTTGGAAAATATCTGTGGCAAACATCGACCATGGTAATTCAGGAATTTGTTGTGGCTGAAGTGGTTCTTTTTGTTGATGTGGTTTGGTGTTGTTGCAAACTGGACATGCTGTTTTCCTTCTCTATATCTTTGGACATAGAAGGCTAAAATACAACGCCTCTTGCCCTTTTTGGTTTAATCAGTACCTGGGTGACCGTGATGCATGATATTGATATATTCCTGTTGTAATTCTGTAGGAATTACCACTTTTGGACCTTTCATGATGATTCCATCTTCCATCATGATGAGCTCGTCTCTGTAAGGAAAATACTGTCAAGTGGTAACCCAGTTTGTTGTGTTGGCCATCCTTGACTGATAATGTTTTTCAGCTTCTGGAGAATTGGCTCTGAAGCTGTGTAATTTCGTAATTCATCAAGCCATGATGATGAAAATTTTCTGACTTCCATGACTTCAAAGTCTGCTGTTTCATCTTCATGCTGCTTTGTTGGTTGTCTAGATGCATGTAAGAAAGCATCGGTAAGGTACAAATACTTGCGCTTTTTGTAACCAATATTGAAATTGTACTTTTGTAATTTTAACATCATGCATTGCAATCATGCTGGGGCTGTATGCATTGACTTTTTCAAAATTGTTACTAGAGGTTGGTGATCAGTCTCTATTTGGTAGGTCTGCCATAAATATAATCATTGAACTTCGAACATGCGAATACTACTGCCAAATGTTCTTTCTCTATTTGTGCATAATGTATCTCTGTTTGAGTTAAAGTTCTGGATGCATAAGCAACTGTTATGCCTTCTTGAAAACATACTGCACTAAGGCCGTACTTTGAAGCATCACAAGAAAGAGTCACAGGTTTGTGAACATCATAATATCTCAGTGTGGGTGGTCTGGAAACTTTCTTCTTCAGAATATCAAATGCTCTTTGGTGTTTTTCAGCCAGGACAAGCATACATTTTTGTATGTCAACCCATGTAATGGTGCAGAAAGCTCACCCAAGTCTGGGATGAACTTTCCTAAATTGTTGACCATATAAAGATGTGACATTCTGTGGAACTGGCATCTCAAGAATTGCTGCTTGCTTAGATGGATCTGGTTGTAAGTGAGAATTGGTGAACAAATGTCCCACATAAGTAACTTCTTTCAGTTTGAATTTACATTTCTGAGGACTCAGTTTATAATTTACTTCACGTGCATGGTCTAGAACTTTCCTGAGGTTTCTATCATGTCCGTCCTCACCAATGCCCCCAATAATAATGTTGTCTACTATAATAGCACATGGATAACCAGAAAAAAATTACTTCATAGCACATTGAAGGACTCACTGGCAGAACTGATTCCAAATAGCATTCTCAAAAATCTGTATCTACCAAATGGTGTACTGAATGTAGTTAACACTGAAGATTTGTGATCCAGCAAAATTTGCCAAAAAGAACTTTTTGCATCTGAGACTGAAAAAACTGTGGAATTTGGCATGAGACCAGCTACCTCTTCTACTGTGCACATCGGATGATGAGGACTCTTAAGTGCTTTAAGTCTCTTGGAACAATACATATTTGAATATAATCTGTGTTTTTCTTATGAGCTACGACCATGGAGGATACCCATTCAGTCGATTCTTCTACTGGAGTAAGGATGCCTAAATTCACCATTTTGTCTAGTTCTGCTTTTACTTTACTCTGCATTCCTACTGTGATACTTCGTGCATTCACACTAGCAGATACTGCAAGCATGCCTTTCTCATTTGTAAGCATATTCGTATGCTTTTCTGTAAACTCATGTATTTGGCACATTTCAATGGTTTTGCTCAATGTTAATTCACTATCTCAAAGCAAAATCTTTCTCACTGCTTCATTGTTAACACCACATACAAGACGGTATTTTATCAACTCATCTTGTAGATCACCAAATCTTTTTGCTTTATTTCTTAAGTTGGTAATACATGCTGCAGTAGTTTCATCAGGCTTCTGATTTCTTGTGTAAAATTTGTGCCTTTCCATTGTAATAGTTTTTGAGGGTTACACATTTCTCTAAATTTGTTTCAAGCACTCAGGGTCTTTGTGCATTTCAGCCTGTATCACACTATGGTGGTTCTGCCCTTCCCCTGCATACACAGCATGTGCACACACAAATTAATGTTCTCACTCAATGGCTTCTGTGACAGCTAAATTGAGAAGTATAAATGCTCTTGTATGTGCATCTTTGTCAGAAAATGCAGCCTGTGTGAAAATATCATATTCTTGTTCAAACACTCACCAGTTCTCTGAGATATTATTATCGAACACCAGTGGTTTAGGTCTGCGAAATCCTTCTGCTATAACAACAAATTTGTTTTAAACGAGTATAGACCTGGTACTTGTAATTTTTCTGAAATGTACAACAACATCTCTGAAAATTCTTTATTTTAACACTGCAAATATCTCAAACACTCCGCACACTTCAAACACTTCAAAAAACAGTTACTGTGAAAAAGTTGTAAACTGTGAAAAATTTGGACATGTTAGCCTTTTTGAACATTTTAAACACCAGCGATTATTTCAAATACTTTAATCAGTATGTCACTATTTCAGACATTTTGAATAATTATTTTGAACACTTAGAATGCTATGCCACGTTTGTTGACTGAAAATCATTGAAGCAAATTTAAGTACCTACATATAATCGCTGAACTGTTTGAGAGTTCACTCCTGCATATTACTCCACTTCTAACTGCGTGCCTCATGATTTGCGAGCTGCTTCAACTTCGGATCCCATTGTAACGCCATGTCACATGTCTCATGTATTCAAATGAGACACCGAGGGACAGGACAGGTTCAAGTTATTTACTGTACATAAACACACCAGGAGCTGTAACTGGAACATATGTTTCAAACTTCATATGTTTACTGACTGACTCATTATTTCTAACACACTCACGTGGATTTCCATTCAAGCTAGCACTCACACTGACTGACTACACAAAATGTTACTGATCTTGCACATGATTTTTTTTTTTTTTTTTTTTTTTGAGGGCAGAGGTCCATCTTTAGGTGATCATTTGCGTATACTTTAATACGTGTACATATGTATAGGGCAGGGGTCCATCTTTAGTTGATCATTTGCGTATACTTTAATACGTGTACATATGTATACCCTTACAAAAAAAAAAAGAAATGATCACATTATACTTTTATTGTAGGTAGCTGATGGGTGGTGTTAAGAAGAGGGAGCGGGGTATACAGGGGGACTATAACATTTAGTGGATGAAATTTGATTTGGGCTTATGTGGTATTAGCCTGGCTTGGTGCAGGAGCAGAGCCAGTTGATAGTGAGGTGGTCTTTGAGCAGAGTTTTGAATTGGTGTAGGTTGGTAGCATTTAGGATGTGTTGAGAGATTGAGTTCCAAAGTTTAGAACTATGCTGGGAGTAGAGGGTGTCCCCAGCTTTGTTGTTGCTTTTGGATACTTGGAGGAGTGTTTCATGTGAGGATCGAAGTTGCAGAGTGTTGGTATATGGTTGGAGTAATTGTTGTAGGGCTGGGGTTCTGTTTGGCTGGTATATTAGTTGGCGAGCAAAGACAAGTTGGGTATAGGTTAGTTGATGTGGGAATTCTAGCCAATTTATTTGTTGTAGGGCAAAGCAGTGGTGGGTCCTATATGGGGAGCTAGTGGCGAACTTGGCTATTTTATTGTAGCCTGATTCAAGTTTGGTAAGGTCAGTTTTGTTAAGGTTTGTAAAGATGGGAGAAGCATAGAGAACAGTAGATAAGAAATTAGTCCTGGCGATGCTTAGTCTAGAATGGCTAGTTAGGAAAGGATTAATTCGGTAAAGAGAGCCTAGTTTGATGTGTGTTTTTTAATGGTTTGAGAGCGGTGTAGGTCAAATTTTAATTTGCTATCAGTTGTGACACCTAGTCATTTGGTATGTGAGCTTGCGTTTATGATTGTGTTGGAGAAGTGGATTTGAAAAGTGGCTGAGGGATTTGGGTGTTTTGGTGGGGAGAAAGAGCATGAGTTTGGTCTTGTTTGGGTTCAGTATGAGGTTAGTGTTAGTTAGCCAGGATTCTACTTCTAGGAAATATTGTTGCGTTAGAGCCTGTAGTTGTGTCAGAGAGGGGGTGGAGCATATCAGAGTAGAGTCCTCTGCATATTGGATGACAGAGGCGAGAGATGTGGATTTATGGAGTTGATTTGTGAAGATGGTAAAAAGTAGGGGGCCTAATATGTTGCCTTCTGGAACGCCTGTGTTAACAGGGAGCAAAGATGATAGCTCCTGTTATCATCTAACAGCCTGCTGGCGTTTGGTTAGATAGCTGTGGAACCAGGCTAGGGAAGAATGACTGAGATGTAATGTGGCCAGTTCTGACAGCAGTTTTTGGTTTGAAACTGTGTTGAATGCCTTTGAGAGATCTAGAAAGATGGATGAGACATATTCTGATTTCTGTGTTTATTTATTAGTTAGCAAAACTGAGGAGGGTGGTTGTGGTGCTGTGGTGGGGGTGAAAACTATGTTGTGTGTTTGATAGGAGGTTATTAGAGAGAAAGTAGTTTAGAAGCTGGGAGTGAATACATTTCTAGTATTTTGGACAGAGGTGAAAGAATGGCGATGGACCTGTAATTAGTAAGCTCTTTAGAGTTGCCACCTTTATGCAGTGGGGTGATATAGGAGACTTTCCAGATTAGTGCGACATAGTTCTCACAAATAGAGCAGTTGATGACGATAGAAAAGGGGTAGGCTACAACTTTGGAAGCAGCTTTGAGGAATTCTGATGGTAGGTTGTCAGCAGCTAGGCTGGTGGGCTTGAGCTTACTGAGTAGTTTTTTTATAGTATGGGTTGGGACAGGGTTAAAGGAGAAGGAGTTTACACCCTCATTGTTGGCTATGGGGATTGTAGTAGTGATGTTTTGGTCATAGTCAATAAGTGAGTGAATTGTGTTTATGAAAAAGGAATTGAATTGTGTTGCAATGTTATCATTTGATGGGGGTGTGGTAGGATTGGGGGGTGGACGTACTACCAGGTTGCAGGAGTTTGTTTATAGTGGCCCATAATTTTCTGGGGTTGCCATTGTTTCTTTGCCATGCAGTGATGTAGTAGGCTTTTTTGTCAGCTTTTATCTGTGATTTGGCTTTATTCCTAAGTTGTTTGAAAAGTAGAAGTTTGTCATTGCTTTTGTTAGTTAGACAGTGTTCCCATGCCTTGTCCCTTTCTTTTATGGGTCTTTGGTGTTGTTTCTAAGCCAGGGTGTGTGGGATGTTTTATTCTAGCTATTCTGCAGGGGGCCAGGCTGTTTAGGATGTTGAGGAAGGTGGTGTTAAAGTGTTGAACAGTGTCATCTAGTGGTAGTATTTTGAGGGGGGACCAGTTAATTTGTTGGAAGAGGGAGTTGAAAATGTGGGTATTAAATTTTTTCTTGTTGTGGATTAGCCTATAGACTACTTGTCTAGGTGGACTAAGATTGTTTCTGATTAGGTATGTGGGTAGGTGGTCACTTATGGTACTGGGGAGGCATCCTGCTAGAAGGGGTGTGTTATTTTTATTTGTAAGAGTCCAATCCAGGATGGATTGTCTGTTGGAGGTTTTGTCTATTCTTGTGGGGTTTTGTTTGAGCTGGGAGAAACCATATAGGTTTATGAAATTGGATGGATTATTGAAATTATAGGTGGACCAGTCAGTGTTGAGGTCACCCATAATTATGGTTTCTTGGTGAAAGGTTGTGGATAGCCATTGAAGTATGTCTACAACTGTGCTAGTGTTATCTCCTAGAGGGATATAGATAGCCACTATGATAAGTGTTTTGTTCTTGTTAATATTCAGTTTGGTGATGAGTAATTCTGCATTGTTATATGTAGGAAGTGTGGTGTTGATACTTCTAGAGCTAGATTTTGTTTAAACATTATTGCTACACCTCCTCCACATTTATTTTGACGATTTTGTTTATAAATGTTGAACCCTGGGGGAAGTATTTCATTGTTTTTGACGTGGCTTAAGCCAAGTTTCAGTCAAAATGGTGATGTCAGGGGAATGTAAGTCAATTAGTGCATGGAGGTCATGGATTATGTTTAGTATACTTCTTACATTTATATTAAGGAACAGCAGGGAGTGTTGTTTGGGGTGAAAGGGTATAGTGGAGTTGGTTGAGGTGTAAGTGGTAGTTTGCTTATTGGTAGTCTTGGGGCCAGGGTTGGGGTAGATGTCACCACTGAGTTTTAGTTTTGATAATATATGAAATAAAGTTGTTATAAGTTTGCTTTGTTGATTGTGGTATCTAAATAGTGGTTCATTTTTGTGTCTGGTTTGATGGTATTTAAGTGGGAGGTAGTCTAGTTCTGTGTTGCTGTAGAGGTTGGGTGAAATTTTGGAGTTGTAGTGGTGGGTTATGGGCAGAGGAGTGTTGGGGATGGAGTTTGTGGGGTGGTCATAGTAGATGGGGGTGTAGAAGTTAGTTAAATGATGAAGAAGGGCTAGTGTGCATAGGTTGGCTGTGTGGAGAGATAAGGTAGTAAATAGTGTTTGTTTTAGTGGATGTAATGATGTGTGTTTTAGTGAATGTAACATTGCATGCTTTATTAGTGTGTTGAGGTTGTTAGAGTGGGACTAACAGCGTGTGGTTAGTGTGTGTAGCGAGATGTTGGAGGGGGAGGTGATAGTTGTGAGTTTGTGGGTATGTGGAAGAGCAGGGATTAAATCAGTTAGGAGGGGGACTATGTGGGAGATCAGAATGGCTGAATGTGTAGCTGGATATGTGTTGTATTGAAATGGTGGGGGAGGGGGGTATAGTGGAGATTGGCCTGTTTTGATTACAGGGAGTGACAACTGTTACCTGTAAAAATATACACACAAGGGCTCAAATTTTGTTCATATCTGTGGCATGTGCTGGAAGTCATAAAACAATTGCATACCTCTACACTTCCGGAGTATTAATTAGTTCACCCCAAAGACAATACAGAAAGCTTCCTAATACAGACTTTGTGTCTCTGGCTGCATTGAAACCTGTGAGATAGCATCTTTATGGTCTTGCCCATAAAGTGATTTAATTTCAGATATATTTTAAAGTTTGCTGGACTGATGTTAACCTTCTGTTTTCTGCTTTCCTCTTTTAAGACATATACATTTAAACAGTTACAATAGTGCATGTACATTTCTGTTCTCTCCAGTAGGGCACACTGTGGATACATTTCAAACACAAGCATTTTACAAATACTTTTTCAGTACAAACATCTGTGCTAATCAGTTTGATATACACATGACATACATTTCTAATACATTTGTAACACAAGCATTTTGTATAAATCAGTTTGATATTCACAAATGACATATAATTATTTACAAAATTCCAGCTAACTGTGCTGGCAGTACCTCTTATCATCTCACTTTTCTTAAAGGCAGGGAATTTTAATTATATGCACCCTTACTGTGTGCCTCTTAATGGACACTTTGATTTGTAGCTTCAAAAACTGTGCTCATTATTATTAAACTAATTAGTTTCAGTTTCCCTAATTAACACATCAATGCCGTTGTCATAAAATGTGATACAAAATCATGTATCCTTGTATAAGAAACAGCACTGGTTCATTAATATGCATTTCTTCTTGCATTTAAAATGCTGCCCTTTTAGCCTGGACCGGTAGTATATTGAGATACAGCCCAGGCTAGTACCCAGGCAAGCCAAGTTCAAATAGTGGCTCTAGTTCTTGACGGCATAGACAAAGAAGATGGGTGCACCCACCCTGTGGGGGAGGGAGAGTGATTCTCATTTAGCTTGTGCTGTTGTTCCAATTGTTCCAATAACAGGGACTCACTGGCCAGTGGAAACTCATCCGGCAGTGTGTGTGTGTGTGGGGGGGGGGGGGGGGCAGGGTAAGGAGGATGTGGGTATAGTTGCCTAAGCCAGTGATGTTAGCACATATTAGTGCATAGAAGGAGAACATCCATGCATGGATTGAGGGGGCATAGATGGCTATCACAGGGGTGTGAGTGCTCATATCAACACTGGGTGGGAGTGGGGGTTGTTAGGTCCAAAAATGAAAAAAGTTCCAATTTCCAGAATACTGCTGACAGCATAAAGCACACACATGCTGCCTGGATGACGGCCCCTTAGAGGCTTAAGACAAAATTGAAACAATAAAAAATTCCCTCGTTAAACAATCACAATTCCCACATAAAATAGCTATATTAATATTGTGAACTAAACTCACATGGATGCCTCTATCTGTTGGCTGATAACTATAATATAATACAGTATTATCTTTCTTCATAATATTGACCATATTTTAATGAATAAAAAGAACCCACAGTTGCTGCACATTTGTTAAATTTCACAGTTAACAATCTACATACAATGCATATATAGAAACACTGAAATAATGTTTTCAAAAAGCTTGAATTCTTATTTGACATTTGGAGGGTGAGTAGCTTCTCCTGTACCTTCCAGGTAGCCTGTAGTTGCAAACTTCATAACTTCATGTAGTTTTACTTAAAAATATATCAGAACAGAGCTGTGAGTGTTTCTTGGTGTTAAAGATTCCTCCAACTCAAAAAAGTGGTGACTTGCAGTAAAACCCTCAATGTTTACTTAAAAACAGCTCACAGAATGTAAACTAAGAATAATATTAATAATACTATTAATAATAATATTAATAATAATATTGCTCCTAGTCAGTGTGTTGATGGAGAATGTTATAATGCAGGTATTCTGTGAACACTATTAGAATTCAGATAACTGTTTTGTAAACAGCATAAAGGTCTCTCAGATAAATTGTTAGTACATGAAGAAAGGGTCAGACAGACAGAAATAACACTATATCAGAGGTTCAACCACTGATCTGGGTAACTACAGGCCCATAATTCTTACCAGCCTCATATGAAAAGCCATGGATAGAATCATCATGGACATGATAAATATGGACATAGGTAACCTGCAAATGCTGGATCCTTCACAGTTTGTCTTTGTTAAAGGAAGGTCATGCCTATTAAGTCTGGTGGACTTTTTTGACAGGGTCACCAAAACATTGGATGAAGGTAAGACTGTGTACACAGCTTACCTTGACCTGGTCAAGGCTTCTGATACAATACCCCTCTCAGGCATTATAGACAAGCTCACAATTTAGATATAAACCCTTTTATCATCCACTGGATAGCCAACCGGCTCAGTGATAGGACCCAGGAAGTCAAAGTAGGTGAGGTCACCTCCACAATGAGGCCAGTCAAGAGTGGAAACCCCCACAGCTGCATACTGGGCCTACTCCTTTTTGGTATCTATTTCACCACAATGGAAGCAAATCTACAGACCCTGGAAACTACAGACCCTTAAGTCTCACTAGTCTCATATGCAAAGCCATGGACATAATTATCATGGAGATGATCAATAGAGATATAGTAAACCTCCAGACGCTGCACCCAACCCAGTTTTGATTTGTCAAGGGTAGATTATCCCTACTCAACCTGGTGGACTTCTTTGAGCAGGTCACCAAAGCAATGGATGAGGGCAAAATCATCCACACTGCCTACCTTGACCTGGCCAAGGCAATTGATAAAATACTCCACTCGGGCATTGTTAACAAATTCAAGAGGTTAGGTACAAACCCGTATGTCACCCAGTGGATAGCCAACTGGCTCACAGACAGGACCAAGGAAGATAGAATTGGGGAGTCCACCTCTACAAAGATGCCAGTCAGAAGGGGGATCCCCTCAGGAATCAGTCCTTGGACCGCTCCTTTTTGGCATTTACTTCTCAGAAGTCAAGGCCAATGTCAGTGGTCTCTGGCTGACTAAATTTGCAGATGATTGCAAATTAGGAGCTGTCATTGAATCTCACACTGACACAAATATTCTCCAGAAGGGGCTGACACAGACAAACAACTGATGTCAGAGCCATGGACTAAAACTAAATGCCAAGAAATTCATAATAGTATCCTTTGGGAAGTCATCCATCCCTGGTAACTATCATATTGACAACACACCCCTTAGAGTTGACCCAGTAGTCAGGGACTTAGGGATACACATAGATAGTAGTCTAGCCTTTGATCATCATGTTTCTACAGTGGTGAGGAAATCATTCTATGCTGCGCAACTTATAAACAAAGGTATGGTATCTAAGTCCAAGGAAGTCATTGTTCCACTGTATTCACCATTCATCAGACCTATCATTGAGTACAATGCCCCCTTTGATATGTACCTACCCAGGCATATCCAACAATTGGAAGGTGCACAGACATTCCTCACTAAAAGAATACAGGGCGTAAGTAATATGTCCTATGCAGACCGCCTCAAACCTTATCCCTGTATTTTGTCTCCTACAGGCTTTTGAGGGGAGATCTATGCCTGCTATACAGGGCATTGTCTGACCCCACTCTGATGGACTTTCTGCATATCCACAAAACAAACAGTATCAGAATTACCCATTCTAAATACTTAAACCTTGCCTGTGATATAAATATCACCTGCTGGAGAGATAGGTATGTATTCCAGAGACTACCCCGTCTATGGAAAAGGCTCCCAATCCATGTGAAGCAGAGTTCCTCCCTAACCCAATTCAAGTGCAATATGGACAACTGGATAGGAAAACAGAAATTTATCCCTGGTTTAGCACCTATGCCTCTAATGCAAACATGTAACTTGTAAATGGTCCCAGGCCTATGCTTACACTTATCAAGGGTAGCAGAACTAGATTTGGGATGCATGGCTAGGCTTAAAAAGGTCCTTGTGGCCGTTAGCCTGGTAAACACCTATGAACCTATGGGTGATGAAGGTTTATGGCTAAGTTTGCAGATGATTGCAAGCTGGGGGTTATCAACTCCCCTGCAGACACTAGCATTCTTCAAGAAGGTCTATCTTTGACTAACAAATGGTGCCAAAGCATGGTCTTAAACTCAGTGCTAAGAAATGCATAATTCTACCCTTTGGGAAGTTAACCATCCTGGCTAATTACCATGTTGATAATATGTTGATAATATACCCCTAAGAGTCAACCCAGTGGTCAGGGATCTGGGTGTACATGTAGTCAGTAGCCTTACCTTTGACCACCATGTGACCAGAGTCATGATGAAATTCTTTTATGTTGTGCAACCTATAAATAAGGGCATGCATCTGGGTCCAAACAAGTCATTAGCTCACTGTACTCCACCCTTATCAGACCAATCATAGAGTACAATGTACCCTTTAGTATGTACCTGACTAGTCGTATGCAGTAACTAGAGTGACAAAAAGAATTCAAGACCTAATAAACCCACCTTATGCAGAGCACCTTAAATCCCTTTCCCTCTACTCAGTCTCCTAAAGTTGCTGAGGGGTGATCTATGTCTGGCTTCCAAGGCATCCACAGACTCCACACATATGAATCTCCTACATATTTGTAAGTCAAAAGTTAACAGAAATATAAGGTCTAGAGACCTGAATTTTGTCCGTGACTTAAACAGAACATGCTGGGATGATAGCTATGTGTCCCAGAGACTGCTCCTCCTATGGAACCAGCTACCGATCCATGTGAAGCTGAGTTCATCTATCACTCAGTTTAAGTGTGTCCTAGACCAGCAGATGGGGAATAGGAAATTTATGCTGGACCTGGAATCCATGTCCATTATGGACAGAGGTAGCTTATAAATGTTTGGCTGTCAATGCCCTGTTTAGACGCATGACATCATTAGTCTTTCAGGAACCCTTGGCTAGGCTTAGAAAGGCCTCCTGGTTCATTAGCCTAGCAACAATCTGTGAATCTATGAGAAGACATAACTTAAAGCTACAAGAACTAGAGATGATTATCTCTTGAAACATATGCAGGTACTTTGGATTAAAGTAGATTACTTACAGAACTGACCAAGGCAGTGAAATCTCCACATCTCCAGTCTTCCTGAAAACTTAAAAGGCAAGCATGCTGGCCAATTATTGCAGAACTGGATACCTTTCCTATTGAAAAGACATTTCATGAGTTACAAATAAACAAATAAAGCAAGTTTATTAGGACAGAAGTACAAATAATTCAGCACCAGCAGGGTGAAATTGACTTTTGATTGCTAAATTCCATTTTTCCAACCAGAAAGAAGTAGTCTTGGAAGTTGTTTGGATGGCTGGCCCACTTTATTATAGGTAAAGTATCTTTTTCAACCCAGTGGTTTTGGAGCACAGGATCATATTAAGGACAAAACTTTCTTTATTAAAGAAAGGTTCATGCAAAAGGCATTCTGAGTCCACACAATCCACCCACCATTTATTTTGGACAAATTTTCTACCACATCTGCCCTTTTGCTTTAAGTTCTCTGCAAACATCCCTAAAGCATGCACACAGCAGGCTCATCCAAAACTCAGTTTGAGTCCACTCAATCCACCCACCATTTATTTTGGACAGACTTTGTACCACTTCTGTCCTTGTGGGTTAACTAAATGTTAGGCAGCCAGTCTTTTCCTCATGTATTTTAGCATGTAATTTAGTCTGCACAGTGACTAGTCTGACGACAAGTGCTTCAGTGGCCTACATTGTAAACAGTAGCCTTACAGTCTGTAAACTCTCCTCCACAGATATCCTGCTGGTCGGTTTTTACTCTGCACTTCCTAACATATACTGACATTTACTCTTTATTCTCTTACTCAAACTATTTTTTTCTCTTATACTTCACTTTTTTCTAGACCTGCTTCTCCCTTTATGTCCTCCTGTCTCTCCTCATTGGAACTGCATGCCTTCAAGGAAGACGTAACCTACAGCAACAAAATCAAGAGTTTCCTCTACTGTCACAGAGGCCTTTTAAACTGCATTGTTCCTTTCACTTATCTCTTTCAGCAGATTTGTGGCTGTTAATGTTCAGTCACTGATTGTTTTTCTCTGTCTCTTTGCCCAGTTTTCAATCTGCATCATTTGCCCTCATTAATGCTCAGGCTTCTTCTACTCCACTACCCTACCCTCAATTGCCACTCACCCCCATTACTCTACCTTTACGCTTCCCTTGCACCACCCACATATCCCTCAAACCAATACCATCAGTTCACTCAAAAAAAAACAGAATGTCTCATCAATAGTAACACACACTCTAGTTTAACATTCATGACTTTCTCTCAAACTGTGTTACTCCTTGCCCCCTGTAACTATCATATTACATCTCTACAAGCAACCCAGTATCCTCCAAAGATTTTCTAATCCTAATTTAGAGCAAATATAAAACCCAAGTTAAATAAGATATCCCTAACTCAGATTATTTTACTATTCATCCTAACTCTTTTAGCCTTCATCATCAATTATCAAATCTAGCTCCGTCAAGTACATAAGACTTCAACCAGTCCTCACAAAGAATATCAACATCTACCCAGCCTGCCTTTCTCCGCAGCTCCCTATCTCTTCAAACAAACCACATCTTATTTATTTATCTATAAATATCTTAAAATTAAGTATCCAGATTTACAACCAAGTATGAAACCAAGACTAAAATATAACTGGCCACACTCTTCTCTCTGTAAAATTTCAATTTGAAAAATTAGCAAAGCTAGTCTCCTCAACCAAGGTCCCATCATTCATAAACATATTACTTCCAGCTCTGAAATAACCCAGTCATCTTATACCTCTCAACAAAAAACAGAACCCAAACTCACCTTACTAAATATGAATCATGCAATAAAATCTATGACATATATGCCTACCTTGCCTCATACACTCCTGATGATGTCATAGCTGCCAAAACCTGGTTAAAAAAGAAATAAAGGATAATGAGACCCCCCCAGATACAATAAGGATAATGAGATCACCCCCACCCCCCAGATACAATAAGGATAATGAGATCACCCCACCCCCCAGATACAATAAGGATAATGAGACCCCCCCAGATACAATAAGGATAATGAGATCACCCCCACCCCCCAGATACAATAAGGATAATGAGACCCCCCCCAGATACAATAAGGATAATGAGATCACCCCCACCCCCCAGATACAATAAGGATAATGAGATCCCCCAGATACAATAAGGATAATGTGATCACCCCACCCCCAGATACAATAAGGATAATGAGATCACCCCACCCCGATACAATAAGGGTAATGAGATCACCCCCACCCCCAGATACAATAAGGATAATGAGATCACCCCCAGATACAATAAGGATAATGAGATCACCCCACCCCCAGATACAATAAGGGTAATGAGATCACCCCCACCCCCAGATACAATAAGGGTAATGAGATCACCCCACCCCGAGATACAATAAGGATAATAAGATCACCCCACCCCCAGATACAATAAGAATAATGTGATCACCCCCACCCCCAGATACAATAAGGATAATGAGATCACCCCACCCCCAGATACAATAAGGATAATGAGATCACCCCCCCCAGATACAATAAGGATAATGAGATCACCCCCACCCCAGATACAATAAGGATAATGAGATCACCCCACCCCCAGATACAATAAGGATAATGAGATCACCCCACCCCCAGATACAATAAGGGTAATGAGATCACCCCACCCCCAGATACAATAAGGATAATGAGATCACCCCACCCCCAGATACAATAAGGATAATGAGATCACCCCACCCCCAGATACAATAAGGATAATGAGATCCCCCAGATACAATAAGGGTAATGAGATCACCCCACCCCCAGATACAATAAGGATAAAGAGATCACGCCCCCAGATACAATAAGGATAATGAGATCACCCCACCCCGATACAATAAGGATAATGAGACCCCCAGATACAATAAGGGTAATGAGATCACCCCCACCCCCAGATACAATAAGGATAATGAGATCACCCCCAATACAATAAGGATAATGAGATCACACCCACCCCCAGATACAATAAGGATAATGAGATCACCCCCGATACAATAAGGATAATGAGATCACCCCAACCCCAAGATACAATAAGGATAATGAGATCACCCCCACCCCCAGATACAATAAGGATAATGAGATCATCCCCACCCTCCAGTTACAATAAGGATAATGAGATCACCCCCAACCCCAGATACAATAAGGATAATGAGATCACCCCCACCCCCAGATACAATATGGATAATGAGATCACCCCACCCCCAGATACAAGGATAATGAGATCACCCCCACCCCCAGATACAATAAGGATAATGAGATCGCACCCACCCCCAGATACAATAAGGATAATGAGATCATCCGCACCCCCCAGATACAATAAGGATAATGAGATCACCCCCACTCCCCAGATACAATAAGGATAATGAGATCACCCCCACCTCCCAGATACAATAAGGATAATGAGATCACCCCCACCCCCCCAGATACAATAAGGATAATGAGATCACCCCCACCCCCCAGATACAATAAGGATAATGAGATCACCCCCACCCCCCAGATACAATAAGGATAATGAGATCACTCCCACCCCCAGATACAATAAGGGTAATGAGATCACCCCCACCCCCCCCATACAATAAGGATAATGAGATCCCCCCCCCAGATACAATAAGGGTAATGAGATCACTACAAGGATACAATATACTCAGGGATGACAGACAAAACAAGAGTGAAGGTGGTGTAGCAATCATCTATAAAAAGTCCATAACCATCACCTTCATCCCCCAGTAAACATGAGGTCTGAATGGAGCGATGATAAGTCAGCAAGCAAAGGAGAGTAGTATTTCTAAAAATGAATTCATCCTCAAGTCTTGGTGAGTACTTTCACAAGGTGGACCCAGGTTTTCACAAAATCTCACCAAGACTGCATTTTATATAGTATTTATCATGGACAGAAGTAGGACAAAAATTTAAAAAAAGACAGTTGGGTGCACAAGACCCAGGATAAAAAAGTGCCCAATCCTGGTAGGAGCACTGGTGCCAGGACTGGAAAAAGAAATGACAGTCCACCAAAGATATTTGAAGTGAAATACAGGCAAAGAAACCCAGACATGGAAAACTTTGCAATGCAAAAAAACAAGAAGACAAAGAGGAAAAGTAGAAAAGAAGATTGGTAATGGAGGAGTTAGCAAAGTAGAAACGGAGGTTATGAAGTACCTCCAAAGTGAAGGATTCAATGTTGAAAATCTAACTCAGAAAGCACCACAACAGGATAGAGCAAAGGACATCCAAGTTAAGGAGAAACCAGTGTAATGGGAAGCAACCGGTCAGTTGCCATATGAAGATATTTTGGAGCCTTTCACAGGAAACTAGTATAAGTTTTCACTTGAAGCTGGACAGCAAGGGAAGGAACAGGAAACTGTGGAAACTCTAATGCAGTCAATGTTGAGGAGTGATAGGCCAGTGAGTTCCCATACGACAGAACAACAACGGCACAAGATGAAATTGAAGAGAATGTGCCACAGAAAGATGCTATAGAAGTTTCTATACAATGCCCACAGAAAATGGAAAACAAAAAATGTTTCCTCTGTTTAGCAGAAAATGAGCTAAGACAATTATTGCTTGGTTTAATAGAGACAGATAGATATATTAAAATCAATGAAATAAATAGACTGCAGAAGGTCAAAAAAAGTCAGAAGTTTGATAAAACAAATGAACACAGTAATTTGGACTGTCCATAGAGATCCATGCAACATAACCGAAGTAAACAGGATATATTACTGTGCAGCTAAATTAATAACTAATAAAGTTCTACCACAAGAACACAGGATAGTGAGGGACAGAAAGGGGAGAAATCGAATGCCATTATGGAAGTATAGAATAGAGAAGAATTGGAAGCAATTAAGATGAGAAGTGTCACTGTTAGAGGAGTACAGAAGAGGGAACAGATCAACAAAAATACTGAGAAAGATAGACATGATAAAAGCAATGTGCAATATTATAATGGATCAGGATCTATCATGCACTGCCACAAATAATAAACTAAAAATATCAGCACAGGCATAAAAACCTAGAAGACACACACACATAAATATAAAGGAAAAGTACAAAATAAGCAATTTATTGATGACCCGAAAAAGTTTTATAGAGAATTAGGAAACAAGGTAAAAGGAATGGAAAGACCACCCAAAAAAGAAGAAATATATACATTTTGGAGAAGTATTTATGAAGATCCTGTAGAACATAACAAAGATGCTAAATGGATAGAAGAAGTAAAAGAAAGAATAAGAAGTTCAGAGGTACAGGATATCAAATGAGATGAAGTAACAGCCAGAAAGATTGAAACAAAGTTAAGAAAAGCCTCTATTTGGAAAACACCAGGCCAAGGCAGTATATAACTTCTGGTTAAAAGTATTAACATCTTTGCATGAAGATTTAGTCATGAGTAAGAACTATTTATATGTGCACCCTGAACAGACATCAACCTGGCTAACAACAGGAAAAACAATGATCCTACTTAAGAGTGAACCTGCAAGCTACCCTAAAAATTATAGAATTTACCTTCCGACTACATATAAAGTATACACCAGAAATGATGCCAACAGAGTTTATAGTCATTTAGAAGAAAACTCAATCATGGCAAAAAAACAAAAGGGCAATAAAAGAAAGTCATATGGAACAAAAGATCATCTGTTGCTAAATAAAGTCATAATGGAAAACAGTTCAAAAGATAGGTGTGAGAAAACAACATGGTCCATGAAAAAAAGATAAAAGCAGCATTGATCATTGAAATCACTACACCCAGTGACTACAGTGTCTTTCATACAGAGAGACACAAAATCATAACATATCAGGATTTGCAGGCAAAAATGAGAAATTTGGAAGAATGATACATTGACACTTCCAATAGTAGTAGGAGCAATGGGTATTGTAAAAAGAATGTGGAATCATACTTAGATATTTTACCAATACATGTAACTCCATACGAATTGCAGGAGTCATTACTGGGCACATTACGGGTGCTGCAAAGAGCACTTCTGGTTGACATCAAAGACTGAAACAATACTAATTTCATGAACTTTAATTGTACTTTGACTTAGGAATGAGATCCATTCCTGACGTGGTAATAGAAACTCCCAAATTTTGGGTAAATATCCATTTTGGGGTCTGAATGGTGAGATAATAAGTCAGCAAGTAAAAGAGAATAGTCTTGTAATAATTGAATTCATCTTCAAGTCTTGGTTAGTACCTTCCTGAGGTGGACCCTGTTTTTCACAAAATCTCACCAAGACCACACTGATACATAGACTGTATTTTATATAGCATATATCATGGACAGAATTATGTTAAAAAATAAAAAGTTAGCTGGGTGTACCAGACGTAGGATAAAAAAAGTGCCCAATCCTGGTAGGCATACTTGTGCCAGGACTGGAAAGAATGACAGTGTAGAATTTTAAAGACATGGAAGTATTCCCTCAATGGGCCCAGGCCAGGCTTAGGGGGATGATGCCTGCCCTGGTTGTAGAAGGAAGTAGTAGACTATAAAAGTCACAAAAACTGATAGGCCAAAAATGAGCCATAAAGATAATAGACTGGAATACTGAGAATAAGGAAGACATTATGTAGCATTATGGTTATGCAAGAAGCCCAGAATTTCCAGACAGAAGATACACAAAAAGATCAAAAAGATTAAGAGAAAAATTAGAGGAAAGAAAAATACGTCCACCAAAAAAAAAAAAACTGTCAGAAGCTTCAAATAAAAAATTGTGTTCATTAATACAACAGATTTATGAAAAACATTATATAGACCAAGAAAATTTGTGCCATTTGGAAAAGTGCAAAAATATAAATAACAAAATCTAGAGATTTTTGAAAGTATAAAAAAGAAATATGAACATGAGAAAGAAAGATATATCTGCTGTGGTGCAATATTTATGCAAAGGAGAAAGCCAAATTAATTACTAGAAAAAAGGGACCCCCAAAGATATTCAAAGAGAAATATAGGCAAATCATCCAGATATGGAAAATTTCACAATACTAAAAATAAAATCACAAACAGGGATTGTAGAACAGAAAATTTGTAAATTAGAAGTTAAACCAATGGAAGTTGAAGTTGTGCAATACCTATGAAGTGAAGGATTTAGTGCAGAAAGTGTAACACAGGTTATATCACAGCATGACAGAACAAGTCCCAAAGATAAGGAGAAACAGGAGGAGCAGGAGACATCTGATGAATAAATATGCACATGCCAAAGAAAAACAGAATTAATATGATGCAATATTTATGCGAAGGAGAATGCAAAACTAATCAATACAGAAAGAGCAACACCAAAGATATTTGAAGAGAAATGCAGGCAAAGGCATCCAGATGTGTAACATTTTACAATACAAAAACAATAAGAAAAGAAAGAGGATTAGTAATGGAGAGGTGAAGGATTTTGTCTGGTAGGGAAAGACAGCAAGAGTCAAGTGGGATAAGCTGATTCTTACAATTGAACAAGGTGGTTTGGGATTACCCAATTTAAAGGGGTATTTCAGAAGTATACAGTTAAGGATCCTATACATAGAACAAGCAGAAACCTATAATTCAAAGTGGAAAGGGATGATGTTGAAATGGTGGGGAAGCTCAAGAAACAAAGAAAGACTGGGATTTTGGATGTAAATCCTGAAGGAGGATAAAAGTAACCATGCAGAATGTTATATTTATAAAGTAGCAGAAAGTATTCTAAGAACTAAGCCAACACAGGAATTGAGAAAGGTGATATTGTCAATAGGGATGACTGCAATTTAGGATACAAACAATAGGCAAGACGGGGCTGGAATTTATTGGAAAAAACTGTTAAAAGAACCAGAGTATTGGGAGCATGTAATTAGAGAGGGAAAGTTAATAGAATGGGAAGAGGTCACAAATTTATTTAGACTGCAAAATAGAGATTGCATTCGCTATCAAGGATTGATAGAGTATAGGCAAAGAAAAAGATATAGGGGGATCCCGAGTGAAAGACCAGCACTGGTAGAGTTTTTAGAAGAATCTAGAAGAGAAGCTGCTATTACAAAAGGAATTATTAATAGGGAATACAAAATATTGCATGATAACTATAAGAATCAGTCAGAGGAGCTTAGAAAGGGTTGAAAAGAGAGATTGGAAAAGCAATTTAAAAAGAAACAATGGGGATGTATGTATGTCTCGAAATATGCAACAAAGTCTAGAAGATTTAGGATCTTTGCTTGTAAGTGTTTACATAAGTAATTTTATACTCCAAGTAGACACCAAAGAATTTCCTCAGGTAGCCAGCAAATGTTGGCGGTGTGATGGGGAAGTAAGAGGTACCTGGCAACATATTTTCTAGGAGTGTAATGACTTGGCAGATTTTAAAAATTCCCTGCAGGCTACTGTATCAGAAATACTGGGTAAGCAAATTAGTGTAACTAGAGAAATTATTTTTTTTGAGCTATGATACAGAATTGGAATTGCCTAGACATAGTAAGGCCTTGCTGAGTCTAATTATGGTGGCTGCCAAAATATCAGTTAGTAGAAAATGGAAATCAAAGTCTAAACTAACTGTACTAGAAGTAAAGAGTATTGTAACAAAGATAAAACAACTGGAATTGGGGATCTTTAGAGAAGGGTACGAGCAAAGTGCATATGAAAAATGGGAATTGTGGGAAATGCATGCATAAGATCAATGAGGTTTAAAAGAATGTAAGATTTGAATGAGCTATATAATGTTTGACTGACAATGACTGGACAGATTATAAGTGATGTATAATGTTTGCAACTAAAATTATGTCAGTATAGTTTGTTTTCATTTATATAAATGTATGATTGCCTATGTCATGCATGATAATTTAGTAAAGATGTTTCTTGTTTAAAAAAAAAACGGCTATATTTTCTAGATCTAAGGAAGTTATCATCTCCCTATACTCCTCCCTCATGAGGCCTATAACACAGTATATTGGTCCCATTGATATGTACTTGTCTAGGCACATGATCCAGTTTGAGATAACACAGCATTTCCTCTTTAAGACAATAAAATTCATGTTTATCTTAAACTACACAGACAGGCTTAAAGTGCTGTCTCTCTTTTCAGTATCATACAAACTCTTGAGAGGGGACCTCAGTCTAGTGTGCAACACCTTGAAGGACCCAACTCTATACAACCATTTATACCCTCACTAGAGATCTAAACTTCCATCAAAACAAAAAAAGGACCTGCTGCAAGATAGATATAGATCTCCATGAACTGTTTGATAGATATAGATCTCTGTGAATCATTTGATAGATATAGATCTCAATGAATCTTTCGAAAGATATAGAGCTCCATGAATCGTTCAGTAGATATAGATCTCCGTGAATCATTCGATAGATATAGATCTCCGTGAATCGTTCTTATATTGAATAGGCTCCACCCGGATGTAAAGCAAAGTAGCTCCCTGACCCTCTTTAACTAAAATCTAGTTGATTGAATGGGCAGTTATAAATAAAATTGGGGTCTGGTCTATCAAGCTCTAACTGAATGGTTCTGCATCCTTGGACATGATCAAGGAAAAATACTTTTTTACTGAATAAAAGAAAAATATACATTTTTTTAATCTGTCGAAATGAAAGTAAGCCTGCTACCAAATCATGGCAATTTAAGCATACAGCAATGACCTGCACATTAGGCAGTATAAACACTTTTTTTTAGTTTTTAGCATTAATTGTTTGATTCATAGCAGGCTATGTTTTACAGGCAAAGAAATGCTCAGCAGATTAATTGACAGGAACAAGACTGCAGTCTGCATATAGTTTGCACTTTGAAATTAATTTATTTGCATATTAATGAATATGCTAATTATTCACTATGAAAAAAAAACACCTGCTTCATTTATGCTGCATATTATATAAAAAGTGAGAAATGAGAAGAGTTTTGTTTCTGCATTTATAGCCTTTATAACTGAACATTTTTAATGAAAACCACTAATAGACAACACATTTAAGAAATTATAACTGCCTCTGTGTAAAGGGCCATTACAATCTGACTTAGACCTATGGCAGTGGATTGACACACATCAATGAATGTAGTGTTATTGGATTCACACAGACAAGTGTCACAGATATCAAAAACTAGTTTATTAAAAATATGTTTCATGAATATGCATAAAACACAAGCAGAAGCAATTTTAGAGAATTTTAAGTATAACAGAAAAATGCATGTTATAGTGCACCCATTCTCCCAATGGGAGTTAAAGTACGCCTGTACCTTAACTATAATCCTAATTGTAACCTTAAACTTTTAATGCAACCTCATCTCAGTCCCTGCATTTCCTGAAACAAATGACATTTTTTAATGCAACATTTGTTTAAATGGTCTAGGTGGTTGTGTCTGTTATGTATGTTATGGGTTTTTTTAATCACTTACCCCAAAAACTATACTCATCTTAATGACATATTTCTTTTATATATCTTGAAATAGTTTTGCTATATTATTATTATTGACACTGTATCACATTGTATCGCTACTTAATGCCTTGTAATAATCCTATAACATTGCTGTTTATGATAATGTATAATGAAAATTGTATAATATGTTGGAGCTTTTCTCCCCGGGCCTCCGCTGAAAAAGGGCTCTTCAGCTCAGTTGGACAATCCCGGTCAACAAATGTAAAATAAATAAATAAAAATAAATGTATTGCTCTACCAAATGCCCTAATTTTTCTGACATGAGTAAAATGCATTTTGCATTTTAAAGGATAAAAAAATGTGATTTCAATGGCAGGGAAAGCAATACACCTTTCTGATTCAGATTCCAAATAACTGCTCATTAAAATGTCTGAAAGTGCATTTCAGTTCCTTGTATGCGTGTGTGTGTGGGGCTGGGGGGGGGGGGCTGACAAGAGAACATTCCAGATCAGTTTAGCCTTTCTGGATTTTACATTGTATATTTGAACACATGGACCATCTGTCAGGTACTGTTTCGTGGATCCCTTTGCTGCTGTTTTTTTTTTTGCGCTGATGTGTCATACATTTTTCTGACGAGCACATATTTAAGTCTGTGACTCAATAGGCAAGCACCTTCCATATTCTCCATCATTTCTTTTCTCACGCTCCCCACCAACATGACTGACAGAAGTTCAACAAGATACCATATCTTCACTCTGATATAATGTAGGGACATGAGGGGACTGACACCATAAGACTTTACTGGTTCTAGTGTGCTGGACATGTTGAAATATGTGCACATCCATGGCATCTAATCTCTGTCAGGCTGGCCAGTCCATCCTTAGTTTGGTGAATTTGCAATATCTACTTCAACAGGGGAAAATAGAAACAGACTAAGAGTGAAAAGGAATATTGTGGTTACCATATTAATGAAAAGAAGATTTTCAGAGAAGTTTATTTTGTATTAAAATGATATCATCGTAAGTTTGTAAAGTGTAAGACAATAAAAGATGATAGGAGGGTTGACTTTAATATATGCAGTAGATCAGTGGCAGCACATTCAGAAACAAACTGCACATATTTTATTTTTTTTCAGTTCATCCCACTCAGCCTAGGATAATCTGTTCTGTCAGGCCACCAAAGGCCATTATAACCTGTAGAGCAAAATATGTAGTCCAGAAAGAATTCACTACCTGATGGAATTTGCAAAGTGATTCAAACCAAACTAAATAGTCCCAAAGGCTCACTAATAAAAGAACAATAAGAAGGTATGAATAAAAATGTCCCTCCAACATCTTAACTTAATCACAATCTGCAAAAATCTGCTGTCATCTAGTGTTTTTTTTTTGTCCTGTGGAGCCATGTGGTATACGTTTTAGAGTTAGCAGCTGAAATATCAGGCAAGCATCAATATTTTGAAATATGTCCCCAAACATATAGACGAGTAGTTTTGTTTGTAGACTTCATCAGATCTCAAGTCTATGGATGCAGCTTCTCATTTGTAATCTTTAAATCATCATTAAAGCTCATTTGGAAGGAATGAATGATCTTTATAAGTTCATAGGTTATTACCAGACCAATGGCCCTAGGATGCTTTTTTTAAGCATAACAGTTTGCAAAAGACTGGATAAATTACCCATGGCATACTGTTAGGTTTAGGTGGCTATGCATTTACAAGCTATTTTGCTCTGATAGTAAGACAGGTGCCAGTATGGGGGTAAATTTCCAGTTCCCTATCCTCTGACCCAGGTTGTACTTGAATAGGTCAGGGCCAAACTCTGGTTCATGTGCGTGGAAATCCAAACAACAATGGAACTGCACGACGGCAGGTGCAAAGGCTCAAAAAGCAATCCAAAACACACAAAGGTAAGCCAGCACCAGCTGGGATGGGACAAGAACAAATTGTATTGTAGTCAAACCACAGTCAACAGTCCGGTTTCAGCCCAAAAGCCTTTGTCAATGAATAAAATTAACTGTAATAGACCACAATTTATATAAATCACCAAAACCTTTAAGTGGCTGATGTGCCAATAACAATTCATAAATGATTATTCAGACCAGGTGAAAATAACCCACCCAGTCTCACAATCCATAATTTCTCTTTTTTGTTGAGAATGTTATGCCAACCAGCTTTATAACATCTATTACCCAAAATCTTATCAATAATGATACATCTGAAACTAGCAGAAGTCTAAACAGTGGTATGTTTATAAAGGGCATTTGTGGAGTGTTTGTTTTTGATATTACTGAGATGTTCTGATATTCGTAACCTGAGTGGTCAGGAAGTCTGGCCAATGTAAAAAGCTGAACAAGTGCATACCACAAGGTAAATAACCCAATGACTACTGCAGTTGGAAAAGATGTTTATTGAAAAAATGTGTGGTGTAGTTGTGCTAGTGAATTCCTTAGTTTGGTAAATATATTTATAAAATGAACAATGGCCACAAGGAAAACAACCCACTAACTTAGTACCATCCAGTGCAACCTGTGACAAACTGACTGATGGTATGTTATGTTTATAGTAACTGAAATGGCTGCCCAAGGTCTTCCTTCTACAAAATGTAAATAAACGTCTCTCACCCAACATGTCATTCAATCTTTCATTAGCCAATAAAATGTCCCAATGATGCTGCACTAAATCCATAAAGTAATGATTGTTCCTGCCATAACTTGCTGTAAATCTGACTTTTTGGTTATGATCCTGGTTTATATGTTTTTTGTAACTAAGTAAATCACCTCTATAAAGTTGTTGAACCTCCTTGCTGGTTTTGATCAACTGAGCTGAAGGATAACCTCGTTCTATGAAGTGTTTAATTAAATCCTGGTTGAAATGTGCATAATCTTCTGTGTTAGAGCAGATGTGATGAATCCTCATGAATTGAGACTTTGGAATATTGCTGATAACATGTTTAGGATGGCAACTTGAGGCATGCAACAATGTATTCAAGTGGAACAGTTTCCTATATATAGAACTGACTAACATACCATCCTGCTGTCTATATGAATTCACATCAAAAATGAGATGGAATCTCAGTCACAATTTACTGTGAACTTGATGCCCCATTTGTTTTCATTTAAATATTGGACAAACTCGTGTAAATATATTCAATCCGATTTCCAAACCATCCAGCAATCATCCAAAAAACATCTCCAAATATCTATTTCATCAAGAAATAGATTATGATAGGGGTCTTAAATAATCATCTGTTCAAGATAGCCCATAATCAAATCAGCATATATGGGTGCAAAAGATGCACCCATGGCTGTACCCCTAAGCTGTAAATAACAATTGCTATTAAAGTAAAATACATTTTTAGTAAGGACATGTTCTGCCAAACAAAGAAGAAAGGTATTGAATCCTGGACTATAAAGAAAAATAAGTGCTGCTACCGTCTAAAGGTTGTAATTCCCAATGAGAAAAGTATCAAAACCAAAACTGGACACAACCACCACGATGTTATAAAACCAGTATTTAATGTCGAAGTAAAACAAAGTGAGATAAAATAAGCGCTTTCACATGCTACACAGGCATGCTTCTTCAGATTTCACAAACACATTTTTAAACAGTTCTTAAGTACTAACTGCACAACCAAATAATTGAATAATGGATACAATAATTGAATTCAATAATTGATTGATTGAGCAAGCAATATTTTAAGGCAACTAGCTCCTGGTTGAAAGCTAGATATAAAGTGAATCATATATAATGAAATGTGTGTATGTGTATCCTGAATACAAAATATACAATGTGATAAGTAGTATAAAGTAATAATAATTGACTAACTAAAAATTAATAATTTAAACAAAACACAATTTGCAACATCATATTACACTATCCGATGTAAAAATATATAAAATATATCAAAACACTATTTACTAAAATGCGTGTACTAACGTACATCTACACCCAGGGTATAAATTTGGGTCGTTAAGCATGTCCAGTGCTTATAATTCATCACATCTTAAAACATTAATGGAGGGAATATTAATAATATATATAGTATGTAGTATAAAAATACAATATAGAAATATATATATATATATATATATATATATATATATATATATATATATATACATACATATGGTTGAATCCAAAAATACATCTAAATGCGTGCATCCAGTATTGGTTTAATGCTAATAGACTGGTTGAGCCCTGGTTCTACATGTGCTCTCATTCTAAAGATCCATTCAAGCTCAACTGATTCTAAGTGATTCATGTTACTGCCCCCTCGTTTATTCTGCAATATCAGCTGTAACACCCTGAACCTAAAAGTATGACCTACATTTAAACTAACATGTCTGGCCAACGCGTTCTGGTTGTTCATTTTCCTGATATCGTATATATGATTATATATTCTGTCTTTTAACCTCCTCGCTGTCATGCCCACATAAAACCCTATACATTTTGTGCACGTAGCTAAGTAAATTAGATTCTTACTATCGCATGTAGCATAGAACTTAGGTTTAAACTCAAACATCATGGTAGGGTGAACAAAATGTTGTTCGAATGTTATATATCTACACATGTTACATCTCATACAGCAAAAAGTACCCATTTTATTTATACTTAATCTATTGATTCTATCTTTTGTGTGTTCCTTACATAATAGCCTTTTTAAATTCTTACTATTTGTATAGTTGAGTCTTGGTTTATGTCCCACTATATTCAACGTTTTAGCATCTATGGTGAGTACACTCCAATGTTTGCTTATTATGTCCACCACTTTCCTGTTGTCATTAGTGTATCTCGTAATAAACGGGGTTATAATATCATAACTCCCTCCTGATCTACTATTTGCATGATTCATGGTGATTTTAGTATTCTCATTTATATTATCCATAATGGAACATCTAACTTTATTTATCACAGAATCATTATACCCCCTGTCTAAAAACAGGGTGTGTCGATCATCAAGCTGTCTCTGTAAGTCAGAATTCTCTTTACATAACCTATATATTCTGACAAACTGTCCTTTTACCACATTAGGAAAGACATGTCTAGGGTGCATGCTACTATAACATAAAAGTGTATTCCTCCAACAAGGTTTTCTGTATAGACTCATGGAGAGTCCACCATCCATCATCCTGGTTATTTTAACATCCAAGAAACATACTTCTCTTGCAGAGATTTCTGAGGTAAATCTCAAAAAATCAGTAGTCGACTCCAAGAAACTGATAAACTCTAAGAGATCCATCTCAGTTCCTTTCCAAAATAGTAGTATGTCATCAACAAATTTTTTATATCCTGGACTATATAATGGAATTTTATTCAACCAATACTTCAGGGCACACAACCCTGTCCAATGTAGAATACTGGTGTAAAGAGAGGTTACGTCCAGAGTGCACATTAACCAACCTGATATGAATGTTAAGAAATTCAGTGGTATCTTGCAACCATGCCCTAACACCCTTCAGCAGAGGTTTTAAGTATGTAGTGAAATAAACCGACAATGGTTCAGTGAGGGAACCCTTCCCAGATACAATTGGTCTGGTCTCCCTGGTGGTTTGTTGACATCCTTATGAATCTTTGGAAGAAGATATAAATATTGTGGTAATGGATCTTTTACCTTTAAATGAAATAATGTATTCCTACAAATAATTCCTTCACTACCTGCAATATCTAAAAATTCATCTATCTCCTTTTTGAATTTAGATGTAGAGTTAATAGGCATACCCGTGTAAAATCTGGCATCCTGCAACTGCCTATCTGCTTCTTCTACATAGTTTAACCGATCCATCACAACTATGGTGCCACCCTTATCTTCTTGAATAATAACTATATTTTTCTTATTCCTAAGTCTGTTTAAGGCTTCCATTTCAGGTGGCGTCAAGTTGCGAGGAAACAAGTTTTTATTCTGATTAGAATTTGGTACCCCATTTGGTATGTACCATACCCATTGGGTATGTACCTCTCAAGACATCTGCAACAACTGGAAAGGCCTCAGAAATACCTCACTAAAAGAATCACAGGCCTAAAGCAGATGCCCTACGCTGACCGCCTTAAAAAACTCCAGCTATACTCTGTCGCATATCGTCTACTCAGAGGCGATCTCTGCTTAACATACAAGGCCATGTCAAACCCAGAGCTGTTGGACATGCTACACTTAAAGAAATCCCAATCCCTCAGAGCTACATGCTCCAGGGATCTAAACCTTGTCATCACAATAAACAAAACATGCTGGAGGGATAGGTTCCTGACCCAGAGACTCCCCAGACTCTGGAATAGATTGCCCATACATGTCAAGCAGAGTGCCTCTTTGGACCTCTTCAAGAGGAACCTTGACAATTGGATGGGAGAAAGGAAATTCACCCCAGGGATCACATCAGTCGCCCTGCTAGACAGGGGTCCAGGAAAGTAAATAATGTGGGAAGAAATAGCCAGGGAATTGTTATGGCTAGGCTTGTATAGGCCCTAGGGCTGATAACCTAGTACCAACCTATGAACCTATGAACCTATGAACCTATGAAAATGCAATTCTTTCAAAATGCATTTTTGAAAAGTGCCCACATTTTTATTCATTGGTGGAACGTGTAGATTTATGAAATCTGAAGGCACTAGAATCAACACTGTCATCATGGAAATGCAGTTTAAGATTTAATAATCTACAAAACGAATATAGATCCTCCACAAAAATATCTTCAGAAACAAACAAAAAAAAAACAGGTATATAATTGTATATAATTCAGTCCTTTATTAAGTAACATATAATGTGAATCTGACAAAACAACAGATGAAATGTTGAGAACAGTATTTTGAGAAGCTACTTCTGTTTCATAAGATTCAACACCGTTTCCAAAGATCCATCTGAATTTGTGTTTCCTATCCCCTCCTCCTTTTTCTGTTAATAAAGGGACATAATGAGTACCCCGTGTTACATTAACTTGTTCAAAAGAACATGTTTTTTGTGGGCTGTTGACATTTGCTGCCTCCCTGTTTCTGTGTCAGTGTATGAGGAGGAATCGTCCCCAGAAGTATCCCTGAATGTTTTCTTCAGAATTTACTTTTTTTTCTTTTTCTGTTTTAACCTAACTGTGTAGGATCATTTTTCACAAATTTCACACTTTTAACATTATCAAAAGGCTTCTCCAAATTGTAATCCCTTAAATACCTATTAAATTTCCGTATTTTTCTATCTTTTAATTCCTGGTCAAACTGCAACAGATCCTTACTCAGTGGAAGCCTGTTCTAGAGAAGAAAAACCTGTCCCTCCAACATGTTCTATTTATGTTGCAAATAAAGTGTAGGTCCTTCAATTGGGCATTTTTAATGCTGTTAGATTTGCAGATGCGTCGAAAGTCCATTACTACTGGATCAGATGATGACATGTAAGCCAGGCATAGATTATCTCTCAATTGTCTGAAGGAGACTGAGATTAAGGTGATCTGTGTATTCCATGTGGTTTACGTCTTGTGGAGTGTTACAGTTGTATATGCTTAGTCAGGAGGTAAATACCAAAGGAAGCATTGTAGTTAATGATTGGCCTAATGAGAACTGTGTACAGCAGTAAAACTGACATATTTGGTGCTGGGTGTCACCTCATTGCTTATACTGCAAAATATAGAATAATTTCCTAAGAAACAGTAGATACATGATGATCACAGCCGAGTCATTGTCCAGATATGTTCCAAAGTCCCTAACCACTGCTTCTACTCTTCTGTGTGTATTGTCTTCCCAGGGGTGGTCAACTTCCCAAAGGATACTAGTATATATTTTTTGGCATTCAGTTTTAGGCCATGGCACTGGCATCAATTATTACTCTGCAACAAGCCGTCCTGGAGGATATTAATGTCATTGGGGGAGTCTATGATTGTGCTAACACTGCAGTCATCTGCAGTCTTGGTCAGTCAGATACCATTGATGTTAGCTTTGACTTTTAAAAAATAGAACCTGAAAATGAGTAGCCTCAACACCTAGCCCTAAGGAACTTCATTAGTGATTCACCTTTTTGTGAGGGTAGAGCCCCTTCTCCAAACATCCTGTGTCCTATTTGTTAGCCAGTTGCCTATCCAGTCAGTGATGTAGGGTTTAGTCAAAGTTTCATGAGTTTGCCTATAATACCCAAATGGAGAATAGTGTCAAGTGCCTTGGGTAGGTCAGTATAGGCAGTGTGTAACATTTGGCCCCTGTCCACACCTCTGGTGATTTTCTTGAAAATGTCCATAGTGTTGAGTCGGCACAATCTGTCTTTGACAAAACCAATCTGAGTTGGTTCCAGTGTCTGCAGGTTATCTGTCTTTATGCATAATATACATGATAATTTTCCATAGCTTTACACATGAGACTAGTCAGATTTATGGGTCTGTAGTGATTTAGGTCAGTAGATGGCCCACCCTTGCAGTCTTTCATTCACTGGGCATGAAGCCAGTTAGGAGGATACAGTTGAACGATGATTTTAGAAGGGTCAATAGGTCATGTTTCATGCTACTCAGAGCACACAGCTGCATTGGAGAGTGCATTGACTTGTTCATTAGTGATAACCAAGGAAGCTATATTCAGGGTTATTTATTGAGAGGTGTCAGAGGGGGGAAAGTGGGGTAAAATTGGGACTACATTTGTCCTTAGGTCTGCTATATCCTCTTGCTCCATATAGGTGATTCCATTTACAATTACTTCAGCACACAGTTGTGTATTACCTTTGAGCATATGAACCTAACTGAAGAAGGATTTGTAGTTGTCCTTTGCCTATGCGACTATGTTTTCCTCAAATTTGGCTTTGGTGAACTTGAAAAGACTCCCGAGTTTCTTATTTAGTTTGATGAGGGGTTATTGCTTTGCTAGGTATTACACGTCCTAGTTTTGGTTATGTTTTTTCCTTCTGTTATATAGCTTGCTGATATTGGGATTCCACCAGGCTGGCTTGTTCTTTCTGTTTTTCCTGTGCTTATTCCATTTGCGTACAGCTGACCCAATGCAGGTATTTACATACTGGTATAGGGTTTCAGTGATAAATTCTACATCAGCAGCAGTGGTCATGTGGTCTGGGAAGTTTGGGATTTTGCCAGAGTATGACTCAACAGTAAAAGGCTTACTCCACCTTTTGTCTTTCCTGTGCAGTAGCTGATCTAAGTGTGCGGAAGACATTATAGCCTTTCACTCCCAAAGTACTCTCCAAAGCTCTAAACCATGTCTCTGTAACTACACAGATGTCCATGTTCTCCAGGGTTAGGAGAGCTTGCAGGGAGTAGAGTTTTTTGTTGAAACTCTAGGCATTGATCAGTAATACCTTTAGATTATCTTGGGTTGGTTTTGCTATGTTATCATGTTGGTATTGCCTAAAAAAAGGCTGTATTGGGGTGGACAAAGTTTTAACCAAATATGAAGCCTAAAGGGAGCAGGTGCAGACAATCTCTGTCCAAGCAGCATGGTCTATCAACCATATCCTCTCAAGAAGACAAATATTGTTCCAACTGAAAATGACACCAAAAACTAAGCCAATTGGTAAAGTCAGTGTAGAATGCTGCTGAATGCTAAGCTCATATCAGCCTGGAACACAGAGTCTGAGAGCTACATCATGTGTCTCTTCATATAGTCCAGAGAGGTACGCCTCGGGTCTTTTACACTCACATGTACAATGACAGAATTGTACTGGTACTTGTGGTTCAATAACCAAACTACGCATGTGATCTGGTGGACCCTGGTTCCTGATAGACACCTAACTGTGACCCTCTCCTTGCTCAGGTTGATGAGTGGAGCATCTGTACATCTCACAATGGAATCACCTATGAGTATAACATGTTTGTGTGAGTGGTTGCCTTATAGTGTTATGAGATGAGAAACCTTGAGTTAAAACTGTATGTGTTGCAGATATTAAATTGGTAGAATGTTTGTGAGGGTGCTACATCTAGAAGGCCTTCATAGGTTCATAGGTTCATAGATTAGTACTAAGCTAATTGCCCTTGCGAGCCATTTTAAGCCTAGCCAGTCATCCCTTGTGAGACCTAAACCCTGCATCCTGTGTTTGTAAGGCAAACACCTTAACCATTAGGCCACCCTCCCACCTCCCTTTGAGGTTTG
This sequence comes from Protopterus annectens, assembly GCF_019279795.1. Lineage (NCBI taxonomy): Eukaryota > Metazoa > Chordata > Ceratodontiformes > Protopteridae > Protopterus > Protopterus annectens. Next base: position 91,733,149 of record NC_056746.1, on the reverse strand, counting down.
GATAGATTACTTTTAAATGCCTCAGCATTTGTGGTTCTGTGTGCTTGATCTTTTGTGTGTTAGGTGGAATGTGATGTTGTTTCAGACAGTCTGTTTCAAAATTGTAGTGACTGCATGTGTGATCCTTGCCTGCATTAACAATGTATAAGTAAATCTCTCACATACTGTGTCTGTTTAAGAATTACATGGTTGTCAGTGAACATAATGTAATTTCTACATTGTCTTAGGATACCCATTTCTATCACCTGGCTACAGAGACAGGAGGAAAGTGCTTTATCCATAGTTTCAGATGATTACTTGTTGGATTTTAGGGGAGCTATACATGAGAGGGGCCCTAAAAAGGTTTACTTTGGTCTTATTTAGGTTAAAGTACAATGTTTAGACAAGGCTGTTGCACCAATGCTTCTTTCTGCATAAGCCACCATAGCAGTTATGGCATACTTGAGTGGATACTATTTAGCAGAGAACTACAATTTTATTGTAATCTCTGTGTGGAATGTTCTTCTATATGGAAACTAGATATACATCATGTAGCCATTTAGTCCGGAACTCTTACAGATGGGTTTTTAAATGGAAAGTTGGTCTCTTAAGGACCTGTATCTATACAGGACACTGCTAACCAATACTGTGCAATAAGCAGTGCTGTGCAAATGCAATGACTATATACATGCACTGACAATCAACAAGCAAGCAAAATAGCCCATTGGCCAATCACAACATCCCACTCGAAAGTTTCCTCTGTCACTCCCTAGCTCTGAACAGAGCAGGCTACCCTCTACTGCCACTAGAGCACAGACCTAACTGTTCTAACTGTAAAATTGCTAAACAAGGAGAACAAAGTACAGGAACACAGCTGTAAACAGTAAACACCAGCAAACATCTGCATTAAATGCAAGAGTGCAGGAGCCAGCAGTTATTACAGTCAAACTACAACAGCACTGTAAGGCATGAACAAGTGCAGAAACATTATAAATAATGTAAAAATATAATAGCAGCTCTTATAAAAATAAAAGTCCAAAATAGCAGTGTGCAGAAGTAATCTAGTTTGGATGGAGCTGGACTGAAGCAGATAATCTCAAATCTCAGTGGTGTGGATGCCATGTGTTGCTAAACTCAATCATCATGCAAACATGACAACTAAATACAAGCACTAAAAATCAACAAACGATCAAACTAGACCATCGTGCCAACCCAGTCTAAAATTTCCTCTGTGCATTCTAAGCTCAGAACAGATCAGGCTACTCTCAACTGCCACTAGAGCACACAACTAACACTTCTAACTGTAAAATGATTAAAGAAGTCCAAAGTACAGATACACAGTAGATTAAATAGAATATAAGCAAATTCTTTTTTTAAAACAATTTTATTGATTTTAAAGAGATAAATATAAACAATTACATATTCTTTTAACATAAAAATATTTACACTTCAAAAGATGTTCACATAGGCATTCACATAACAATGTTTAACAAATAAAATGAAATCACTAAAACTATTTACAAAGACATCCTTTGAATATCATTATGTTGACTAGCATTTTATTTTCCCATATATATATAACACATAGAGAGGTTGAAATTTAATTTATATGTTATTGTTGTCAATCTCTTTTCAACAAATTCTGTAAATTAACCCATAAATGATAGTTATAAGTTTTTCTAGATGTTCTAGATGTCATAGTTGCAATCTGTAATTGACAAACTTCCATTAGAATTTTCTTAAAATCATTATAAGGAAGGAGAGGATTCAGATATCCATTTCCTTGTTCTAGTTTTCCTGGCTACTGCCAGTATTGGCCAAAGTAAGGAATGTTTAACTTTTTTTACACAACCAGGTATGGGTGTATTGACGAGTATTAATGATTTGGTCAAAACAAAATTATCTGTGAATATTGCTTGCAGGAATTCATTAATGTTTTTCCAAAATACATTTAAAGCAGGGCAGTCATAAAACATATGGGTCCAATCAGTGTTTATATTAGACTTATATCTGCTACATGTATTTTGTTTACCATTAATTTTGTTCATTAGTTGAGGAGTGTAGAAGAATCTATATAAAAATCTCCATGAATATATTTTCCATTTAAGTGAAAGTGTTGTTTTCCCTGCAGATTCTAATATATTTGTTTTATCTAGATCCCTTGGAAGTGTGTTATTTGTTATATAAAAATAGTTCCAGAAATTAGCTGGACAACAATATGTTTCAAGTCTGTATATAAATGCCATTTTGTCTGAATAAGTTTGTTTATATTGAATAACTGAATTAAAAAAAAAATAGTAGTATACCAGTGACCTGTTTATTAGCAGGAGTAATCAGGTCTATCTTATTTTGCAAAAATAATCTGAGGGATTGTATGTTAAGCCAAAGGGATTTGTCTAACTGATATTCACTTATTATCTGATCTATATCCTTAACCCTTTCATCCATGATTAGTTGGAGCCAATACAAAAGACCTTTTTGTTTAAGCAAGGTAATTTTATCTATATCTGAGGATTATAAGGATTCTTGAGTAAAGGCTATCTGGAAAATTGTAAAGAAAAGTTCCTTGTATCTTGTGTGTTTAAAATATAACATTTCTAAAGTTTATTAATATATTATGCAAGTAGCTAAATGAATATTTGGGTATGCTGTGTAACATGAAGTAATCTTTAAGTATCCATAGTATTGGATTGTTTATTAATTCTAATTTGTAAGGTTGTGGTTTCGATATTAATAGCATAGCTGAGGATTCCAATAATATTTTCCATTTGGCCTGATATGATGTATCTAAAAGTTGTGCTATGGATCTAATAATAGCTGCATAAGAATAAAGGTTCAAATCAGGAAAAGCTATGCCCCCTTTGTTCCAGCTATAAAGGTGGTATTTGAGTGCTATTCTAGGTTTCCTGGGAAGCCAAAAAAAACTTTAATAGCAGGGAACTGATCTTGTTAATGAAAACTTTATTGGGAAGTATTAAAATGGATTGTATAATATAGAGAATTTTAGGAAGGATTATCATTTTAGTGATAGTTAACCTTTCCTCAGTTGTAAATATAATTGTATTCCATTTCGTTAATAAGGTTTGAATGTTTACATAACATCTATTATAATTTAGTTTTGTGATTAATTTAATATCTTTCGCAAGAATGATACCTAAATATGTAATTTGATCTGTGATGCATTTGTTTGCATCTATGTTAATGTTTCTCTTATTATGGATTGAATAGATAGGTGAGATCTTAGTTTTATTATCATTGAATTGGATTCCAGATATAAATTGAAATGTGTTAACAGCTTCAAATAAGGCTGTTATGGACGAATTATCTCCTTTAGTAGTGATGAGCACATCATCAGCAAATAACTGAATTTTAGAAGTTATTTCATCACTTATTTCTAAACCTTCTATGTTTTTATTTCCTCGTATATCATTAGCCCATGATTCCATTATAAGAGTAAACAATAAGGGAGATAGGGAGCAGCCTTGCTTTGTTCCCTTAGTGATGGGTATTTGAGTCGATGTGTATGATCCAATTTTGATATAAGCCAGAGTGCCTTTATAAAGGTGTAATAGTAGATTAATAAAATTATCTGAAAAGTTTAAACATTGTAATAATGTGAATAGATAGTCCCAATGTATTGAGTCAAATGCTGAATTAATATCAAGACTAACCAGAGACAAGTTTTTTTTTTTCTTTCTGTGTGAATAATCAATTAAAATAAGAGACCGTTTGATGTTATCATATGTACTTCTATTAGTTACAAAGCCTGTTTGGTCATCATTAATTAACTGGGGTAAAACATTTTTTAATCTATCAGCATATATTTTCATAAGCATTTTGTAGTCAATATTTTAAACAGTTATGGGCCTATATGAGGTACATAATTTAGGATCTTTACTAGATTTTAGAATGGGTGAAATAAAGGTATATTTCCAATATGTAGGCAAAATAATGTCATTCTGGGCTGTAAGAAATATGTTATGTAGTAAAGAAATAGCTATATTAGGCATAATTTTATACAATTCAGGAATGATGCCATCATTGCCTGGTGCTTTGTTATGTTTAAGTTTATTAATTTAAGTTTGTATGTCCGCTAAGGAGATCGGTTTGTCTATGATTTCTGACTGTTGTTTGTTGAGCTTGGCATACAAGTTCTTTTTAATGTATTGTTTTATTTTATCTATTGGCTGAATGATCTGAGAAGTTTGCTTAATCACGTGAAAATGATGTCTAAATTCATCTGTTATGTCATGTATATTATAAACCTTTTTCTTTTTTCTTGATGAGTATAATTCTTTAATATGATTATGTTTGTTGATTCTTTTTGTTTTATTTGCAAGGCTGGTTAAATGTTTCCGGTTTACTGAATAGGCTAGGAATTTAAATTTCTCTAAGGAAATCATAGTCTTATGATGTAAGATTGCACTATATTCCCCCTTAGTTTTATTTATTACATCTCTGATATTTTTAGGAGTGAGCTTGTCATTAACTTTGAGGTGGAATCTATCTAGTTTGTCTTGCATTTTTTTTAAATCTTCGTCCCAGGACTTCCTTTTGTTATAGTACCATTTATTTATTTGTCCGTATAAATAAACTTTTAATGAATCCCATACATAAATGTCATGAGAGTTAGATGTTAGATTGTTTTTTATAAATTTTTTGTTTCTTCTTCAAAAAATGTTTGAAATTCTTTTAATTGAGTTATATATGCAGGTATTCTTCTTATATGAGTCATTAGGGAATCATTTAAATTAAGCTCAAATAAAATTCTATTATGATCTGAAATAGGGCAAGACACAATCTTGGTGTTTATTAACTCATTTATTATTTGCGTGGATATAACTACGCTATCTATTCTTGAGTATGATTTGAATCTATTAGAATAGAATGTAAATTGAGGTGAGCTCAAGTCTGTATAGTCATGTATATCTTTTAGATGATATGTATCCATAAATTGTATTAGTTGTTTAGCTTGTGAGGTTATCTTTCTTTTCCCTGAAGTGCTAGAGTCCTTTTCATTTAAAACACAATTAAAGTCCCCTGCCATAATATTACCCTCAGAATGAGATACAATTTGGTTCAATTGTTGTTTAATGGTACTAGTTCCAATGCCCGGTAACCAATAGTTATTTACTAAAGTGAAAAGTTTTGTATTTATTTTAATTGTCACCAGGCAAAGCATCCCTTTATTGTGTTGATAAGATTTAATAATTCTAGGTAACGGGAGAGTTTTATTCCAGAGAATTGCTACTCCTCTTTTCTTTTTAGGATGTTCAAAACTGGCAATGACTATATATTTATTAGTATTTAAAAAGTTAATATTGTCTTTTAAAAGATGTGTTTCTTGTAAAAATATTATGTTTGGTTTGTGTGTAGTTAATTATTTAAATAAACTTCCTCCTTTAATAGGGTTATTCAGACCATTTATGTTGATTGATAAACCTTTTAGTGTGGTCATGATAGCTTTATAAATGAGTAATGATTCTTGTGATTTGTGTCTTAGCTTGAATATATTTTATATAATCTTCTCCAAAATATTTATGTAAATTATAGTCTTTGTCTGTTAGTATGAGATATACAGTATGTGATATATCGTTCTTACAACTTACAATTATATATATTTGAATTATGATGGATGTCAGGAAAAACTTATTTAGAAAATTAAATGTAGTGTATATGTTATGAAAAAATAGGGTAGCTACCCGCCTGGAGTTGTAAACTCCTTGTCCCAGTGACATCTGTCAATCGGATCAAACCCCTACACAGCAGCAGCAAAACAGCCTCCACTATACATAGATGTGAGATAGATAAAATAGTAACTCTATATATATATTTACATATTCATTAAACAAGTGAAGCAGATCTGTAAACAGTGAGACTCATCCGGTAACACAAGTAAAGCATAGTATAATCAGTGTAACTCGTCAAGTATTGCTTAAACCAATTTGTCATTCAAATTTGACCTTTAGACAGCAGCAAGACATAACCTTCACTGTATATAAAAATTAAACAGACAAAATAGTAACTCTATATATGATTATATATTCCTTAAAACTGGTAAAACAGAGTTATATTCAATGTAACTCCTCTGGTATTGCTAATACCGTAAGTATATTTCATGTAAATTATATAACTAAGTATGTCTTAGAATAATATAACATTTGTAAAAAATGCTCTATCAATAAAGTCATTCTCTATACTTGTTGAGAGAGGGGAATAAAAAAACAAGGCATTTTAACTTCTGCTGAATCATATGATATAATAGTTTATTAGTTAATACTCTTTGTTGTCATCAACAGAACACATGACCCTTCTGTGGAATTTAAACCAAGTTAGCATATAAATTCATTGTTATGACATATTATTCTATGTAGCATTCAAAAGAAAGGAGTCTGAAGTCTAGGAAAAGCAGCATTCTGATAGTGAAAAATGTCAATTAAAGTAACTACTAGCCATTTTAACACAAATGCTATATGTTGGTATAGTAATCAAAACCATATCAATATGAATATCTTTAATGTGAATGGTCAAATGACAGTATAAGCAATTATGTTAGAATATGTTATCATGTCTTAAGAAAACTTATTTTAACTCACGCTATTTTCCAACCAGCTGTCAGCCTCTGAATGAAAAATTAGTTATAATTTATAATAAGACTGATTTATCATATTAAGCAAGGCACAGCTTTATAAATAACTTGGCATAGATTAGTTCAAGTAAATGCACATTTACATTTCCCTTTTTTTTTATTTCCCCTTAAATTTACCATAGACGTGAATAAGAATAACTTACTTGAAGGTTCCTTTCTTAAGAATCAAAATTTGTCTAAATGATGTATTAAGCAGGCTTAAAAATACATTTTTGTAGTAATTACATCCATTTGCAACATTTCTGTGACTTTTCTGACAAAATTACATGTAGTGACTTCCTGGTTAGGCTGGTCAACTAGCTCTGACGTCATCAAAACGCGTCACAATTTCATGGAGCTCATTCGAGAATGTAGAGAGGATTTTTAGTGAAAATAAGGCAGTTTAAGAAGAAATAAGCTCGTGGACAACAGGCTCGAGCTTCACAGAGTCTCTGGAAGTTGTCTTTCATCATTTTATACAAAAAAAAAAAAAAACGCCAAAAATGACAAGTATGTAGCTGTATTCAATAAGTATAGGGAAAGTTCATGTGTGTGACATATGTAAGCTTCCCATAGCCTGCTCACATGCACAGCAAGAGTTTGAGCTACCCATTACAACCAAACAGTACCACACAGCTTCAAATGTAGCAGAAAGCATTTTAAATAAATCACACAGCCCCATTAATCCATTTAACACTCACATGAAAAAAAAAAATATATATATATATATATATATATATATATATATATATATATATATATGTATATATGTATATATATATATATATATATATATATATATATATATATATATATATATATATGTATATTTAAAACTACAAGAGAGTTCACTTATGAGTCTTATTAGAATGTTGAAAAGTTATCAGATCATATTATCACCGTATGAATGTAACATATATAAAAGTTTTAAATTGATTCTTAAGGTATAAACTATAAAATAAAAACCAGTGTTCAGTGTGAATAACATAGAATGACAAATGATTGTGTAGTTAACTTTTATTTACTTATATCTTTGTATATTGAATTGATCTGACTGTAATTAATTTAAATTAATTAGAGATTATAGAGGGAATCTAGAATGTTTATATAAGAGAAGTAATTAATTTACTAACACAGTGGCTCCATTTGTTTACCCTTCAATCTTGAAATATCTTTATAACAATACCCATAACTATATAATTACCATTAGTATAAACTTTTCGCTCAGTTTAAGTAAAAAATGAAATTATGTGTATACTTAAGGGTATATGTGAATGGGATGGAAAAAAGAAAAAGCAGGCTTACCTTGTAAGTGAAAATATCAACAAGTAATTAACACAGTGACAATATTTCCAGAAACATAACAAACTGCAAACATAAATATTTAAGTCACTTGTTTCTTAGTTTTTTTTTGTTTCTCCGAAGTCTTCCAAGTGGGATTAGAAGCCATTCTCTTAAGCGTGGGATTAGCCCGTTCCATCTCTTCTATTTTTTCCAAGATCTTATGGACTTTTACATAGTTCAGAGCTGATTCCAAGCCTTCAAATATTTTGGGACCTTCCGATGAAAATATCTTCAGCTTCGCAGGGAACAAAAGGTGTGTTTTCACCTGTGCTTTCTTCGGTTCCTTTATCAAAGGTAAGAATACTTTTCTCTTTGCTATAACTGCAGATGAATAATCATTGTCAAAACGTATTGTAGCTTCATTTAATTTAATTGGTGCCTTGGACCATGCAGTTTTTAACACTAATTCCTTATCAGAAGATGAGAGGAATTTGACAATGATAGATCTAGGTTGCTTTTTGTTAGCTGTATCCACTGTAGCAAGGGAACAATGTGCCCTCTCAATACTAAAGGACATAGCTTCAGTGAGATCAAGAGTTTTAGGTAACCAAGTGGTGAGAAAGTTAGTCATATTGTTCCTTTCAATGCCTACTGGTAGTCCAAATATTCTTAGGTTGTTGCGTCTAGATCTGTTTTCTAGATCATCTTAACTTATTTTGTAGAGGAGTGTTCTGTTTGAGTAGGAATCCCACATTATTTTCCTTTTCAGTAATTCTCCCACCCATATCATTCAGAGCCGCTTCAATACCTGTTATCAGAGTTTTTTGTTGTAGTAAGTCTTGATGGAGTAAATCCATTTGTTTGGTGGTCTTCTCCTTCAACTTATCTATTTTAGTATCCAGCTTATCAATTTTTGTGGTAAGATCCTGTATATTTGTTATAAAAGTCTGAGTCTCCCTTTTGAAGCTGGAATCCTGGTTACTGGATTTAGTGAAGCTCATGATGAATTTCTTCAGATGAGGAGAAGTTATCCAGGAATAATTTGACAGGAAAATCTGCCTTTTTTTTTGTTTTTAACTAGATATTATAATAGATGAAATTAAGTTCTTCCAAATCATGTATAAAAGTATTTGCAATTTTTAGTTTGAAGGCAGAATTCCTGTCAGAATAATATTTCTTTAGTGGAGCTGTTGAAATCTGCTGCTACTCAGAACCCATCTTGGCCACGCCCACTCTATAAGCAAATTCTTGAATTACATGTATGAGTGCAGGAAGCAGCAGTTATTACGGTGAAAATACAACACTCTTAAGCTATGAACAAGTGCAAAAACATAGTAAGTAATTCAGAAATATAACAGCATCACTTAAAATTAACAATAAAAATGCAATACAACAGCATGGAGAAATTATCTAGCTTGGATAGAACTGGACTGAGACGCATACTCTCAAATCTCAGTGGTGTGGTCACCAAGCTGTTTCAACAGATTTGTGTTGATTTACCAAAGGCAATCTCAGAGAACAGAGATAAACTGAAAACCATTCTCTGAAACCACCTTCATTGAGTATTACAACAATTGTTTTTTTGCAGGGTGGCAAGCCCTCCCTGCACCCACCACACTCCTCAGAGTTATAGATACTAACTCCACTGTTGGTGAAAGTAGTTTTTGGTGAGCAGCACTCACTCTTTGTGTTCATCAAAACTAAATTCTTCCAAATTAAATGACATGTTCCCATTTCAACTACTAAATTTAAAATGGATGTCTCACAGCTACACTGGAAAAAAAATTGATGCCACAAATTGTGTACCACTTAGTGGCTTGTGACTAAGTTAAGGTATAAGCCCCCTTTATTAATACACTCTACAGTTCTATTACTAGGTTATGTTCTACCAAGCCAAGGTCTAAAAAGGTGTATCAGTGTATTCTGGTTACACAATGTGGGCTCTTTCTGGTCATTTTTATTATGTATTAGATGTGCCTATATAATGAACACTGAACATGTAATTAAAGACGTCAATTCTTGGGCAGCTATGCTCAGAGTTCAGTATATAATAATACAGTCAGGGTTTTATATTTTGACTTGATGAAGGTCACAAAATGCCTGTGACTTTGCAATAATTAAAAAATACTACTTTGCCCATGGAGTCATTTGGTTTTGCAGTATACAGGACAAATTCTGCTAGGTACTGAACTCTTTTCTGGACTGGATTGCTCATTTTGTAGATTTTAATCAGCTTTGGGTGTTCTATCAGAACAGATTTTCCTAGAACAAAAGAGATAATCCAATCAGTAAACTAAACATCCATCCTTTTTCTTGTTCAGTGTGTATTTAATATTGCATTATATTTTACATCTTTGGCCCATTGCAGAGCATGATATAGCTTTAATTCTACTGTTTTGTGTTAAGAAATTCAATTTACTTCTTTACCAAGTGTGATCTGCTTTTTAAAAATCCAGCATGAGAATATAAAGGCAATACAGAGCTTATCAAGGACCAGTGTCATTAGGAAAAAAACAGTGCTAAAAGAATGCAAGAAACATGTCATGAAAAAGTCAAATATCACATTATTTATGTAAAAAGTATAGTACACAAAGTGAAACACACAAGAACACTTTTTAAAGCAGGAATCGCTTTTGCCTGTGCTTCAGAACTCCTCTTGACCCAGTTCTCCAATTGAAAATTGAAAATTTTAGAATTTGCTCAGGTATGCAAACTCTACGGCACAGAGAGATCATTTCTCATTCCTGACGTACAGGACTTGTGATCAAGTACCAGTCCAGGTGCTGGACAGAACAACATCAGATGGTAGGAGGGAGTACCTGATGGCAGTTCACCCTTCCTGGTGAGAAAGAAGGCAGAGTGGCCTCAGGTGTAGCTGGCACCTAGTGGAGGTGGACATACTAGAATACAGCAGGACGAGCTTGAATGTCCAGTCACTCTAGCTTGTATGTTAACACAATAGCCACAGAATGTGCATGACTGCAAACTGGGTGCTATAATAGAGTATCCGGCCGACATGGAGATCCTCCAGAAGGGCCTAAATGAGACTGATGCATGGTGTCAAAGCCATGGTCTCAAGCTAAATGCAAAAAAATGAGTAGTAATCCCCTTTGGAAAAAACAGAGTACCCGCAAACTACAACATAGGAGGTAATCCCCTGAAATCTGAAGAAGAAATAAGGGATCTAGGGACCCAAGTAGATAGTCAGCTTTCCTTTGATTACCATGTTGCCAAAGTGGTTAGAAAATCCTATGTGACCCATCTGATCACGAAAGGGTTCGCATCAAGATCTAAGGATGTAATGGTGCCCCTCTACTCTTCCCTCATCAGACCCATTATTGAGTACAATGCACTAATTGGAATGTACCTGGCTAGACATCTCCAGCAGCTGGAGAGACCACAAAGGTACCTAACCAAGAGGATTACTGGCCTCAAACAGTTGCCCTATGCAGCACGATTGAAAAAGCTAAAACTGTTCTCTGTTCCATACCGCCTTCTCAGAGGCGATCTCTGTCTGACGTACAGAGCCATATCCAACCCAGAATTGTTGAACATGCTCCATCTTAGCAAAACCAAATCTACTCGAGCTACATGCTCTAGGGATATAAACCTCAACACAACAATGAATAGAACATACTGGAGGGATAGATTCCCTTCGCAGAGACTTCCCTTACTATGGAACAGGGTCCCAATCTACATAAGACAGAGCCCCTCACTATCACTCTTCAAGAGGAACCTTGATGAGTGGATGGGTAACAGAAAGTTCACACCGGGGATCACACCAACAGCACTACTAGATAGGGTCCAAGGGTACTAGCTGCTAGTACAAGGGTCTAGGGAACTACTAAAGGGGAGGTGAATACCGCACAACGTGGCTGGGCTAATATATGCCTTTGGGCAGATAGCCCAGTACCAACCTATGAACTTATGAGTCTGTGGGGTGGGACTGTGGAAGTTAAATGAACATGAGGGTGCCACTGGGCAGAGAATACGTACTGTACAGAAAACACCTAATGCATCATGCTATGGGTGATGTGGTATCAAGCAGGAGGAATATGCTAAGTAGTTTAATGTCCCTTGGACACTTAGGGTCCACTCTTAAATACTGGCAACCATGGTTTTGGGAGTGTGTTGAAGCAAATACTAGGGGGATGATGGCTGTATTCAAACTGGCAGTAGCCGGAAAGAAAAGAAAGGTGCTGTGCAGGTAAACAATAGACTATATGGCTGCCTGGATGACTTCCTCTGCCAGAAGTGTCTGAGTAGCTGATGTAATTGAGAATGAAAGGTCTCAAGACCCATGGGGGTGATGTTTATTAGCCAGTGATGGAAAATTGACCTAAAAATGAAAAATAACAGACTAACCTTTTTGCAATGTATTGCATCTAAGTTACTACCAATGTGTTGCATCTAAGTTCAACTGCCTATGTGTTGCATCCAAGTTCAACTGCCTCAAATTAGTAAACGGTGACATGACCAATGGACTTCTGGGATGTAATAATGTGTTTAAGCATCAAAAAGGAAGAACTTTGACTGCTGGTCATAAGATGGTTCTAGAAGGAGCTCATACTAATGACAAATTTTCTTATATATGGAAACAGACAGAACAGTGACAGCAAGCAAGCATACAAGAAAGATGAAGGCTTGACACGTCATTGAGAACAGCTAGTGACAAAGACTGTTTTTTTAAATAATTTTTTATTGAGGTTTTATATCATGAACATTTCAGGACAATACAATACGATACTATAAATCACACGCCATCACTTTTTTCCACATTCTAGATGCAATATAAAACAGTATGACATATTCATTTTTATCATTAAAAATTCAGACAACTCTGCCTTCCCTCTCCCTATTTGTCCTTAGACGTTGTCATTCATGGCTATACATTTCAGTTAGCCCTAGTTCCAAACTCCATTATTACATTCCTATATTATAACATAGCCTCAGTTTTTACCATTCCCTCTTGTGTCCCATTTTCTGACCTGTCTTCCTGCACTCCTGCCAACTGAGCATACACATTTATTTATTTATTATTTGTTTTTATTTTATATTTGTTGGTCGGGTTTCTCCGACTGAGCTGAGTAGCCCTTTTACACATTGGACGCCTGGGGAGAAAAGCTCCACAGGTTATACAGATTATCATTTACAAGAAACAATCAACAGCAGAATTACATAATTTATACAAAAGCATATAAATGATAGACTGTAATATCCCATAAAAATATATAGTTTTGTCAACAGAAGGTAAAAACATAAAAAAATTATAGTTTTCTCAACAGAGATAAAGAACATGCATCATTCAGAAAAGTATTTAAGTAATATGCTTATAGAGAAGATTTAAAAAGGTAGTTGAGAGACTAGGTCTAGTAAGCTATGATAGAGTTTAGATAATGAATAGTTGGGGGTAGGAATAGTGGGTTGTTGTTAGGGTTGAAAGGATGTTTACAGAGGGTGAATACAGTGGCAAGTTCATTGGCTTTGCAGGTATTCTTTGGTGGCTGCCTTAAATTGTTTAAATTGCTTAAGGGTCTTGATTTCTAGTGAGAGGCTGTTCCAGGCCTTAGTGGGATTATAGCTATAGAGGTTGCACCCAAACTTAGTCTTGGGTTTGTAGAATAGTAGCAGGTCTTGGTTACAGCTCCAGAAAGATCTAGCAGGTGAATAGTGAGAGATGAGAGACGAAAGAGTTGGACAGTAGTAAGGCTGGTAAAGGACAGAGTGAATGATTTGGAGCTGATAGAGAAGAAGCTGGTGAGGCAATTCAAGCCAGTTTCAGTGTTTTAGTGAGAGACAGTGATGGGACTTATAAGTCTGATGCTCAGCGAATCCAGCTGTCTTGTTGTAGGTGGATTCTAGTTTGGCTAGGAGGGCAGAGTTGAGACTAGTGAGAATTTGAGAGCTATACAATAGACTGGGTAAGAGGTGAGCATGAGAGAGAGTTACCTTAGCTTAAACTTTTTGTTATGGTAAAGGAGCCCTAGTTTCTAATGAGTTTTCCTGAAACTGTTATTGACATGTAAGTCAAACATAAGTTTGTCATTGATGACACCCAAGAATTTTGTGCTAGATTCCACCTCAATCAGGGTGTTATTATGAGACAGTATTGTGAAGGTGGATTTAATTTGGTTAAGGTTTTTAGGAAGAAAAAAGTAATAGTTTAGTTTTTTTTTGGATTAAGGATAAGCTGGGATTTGGAGACCCAGTTTTCTACTGAGTTAAAGGAATTCTGTGTAGCAGAGATGAGTTCAGAGGGCGAGTCAGGAATAATGATGACAGCAGAGTCATCAGCATATTGACCAGTGATGACCGAGGACAGGAAAAATAAAGAAGATTAGTGAAGATGTTGAAAAGTAATGGACCGAGAATAGAACCTTGAGGAACACCTATTTTAACTGGGAGAGGAAAGGAAAGTGCAGCGTACCATCTAACTGACCGAAGTCGGTCAGTGAGGTAGCTGGTAAACCATTCAGTGGTAGCAGGGGAGAAGTTATGGTTGGTCAGTTTGTGCAGAAGGAGAGGGTGAGAGACGGTGTCAAAAGCTTTTGAGAGGTCTAAGAAAACGCAGGAGATAAGTTTGTTTTCATCTCTGACTAAGGCAATGGTGTTAAGGAATGATATAAGGGCAGTAGTAGTGCTATGTTTAGGTCGAAATCCATGTTGAGTGGGTGTGAGCAGATTTTCTTGAAGTAAATAGTGTATGCATTGTTTATGTATACATTTTTCAAGAACTTTTGAGAGAGGTGAAAGGATGGCATTAGGTCTGAAATTGGTGATTTCAGAGGAGTTACCTCCTTTGTGTATAGGTAAGGGGTAGAATTGTTTCCAGGTGGAAGGAACTTTAGACTGAGAGATGGAGTAGTTAATTAAAGTAGAGACAGGGAGACCAAGAGAGCTGGCTGCTAACTGAATGAAAAGGGAGGGGATATTGTCAGCTGATGTTGAGCATGATTTTAGTTTCAAGAGTAGAGATTTGACATAGCTGGTGGGTACAGGTTTAAGGGAGAAAGTATTTGGGCAGTTTATAGTAGGAGCTGATTCAGAGCGGTTTGAAATATTACTAAAAGTGGTGGGATTGGGGTTTGGGTTAAGTAGCCTGGATATAGAGTCAGTGAAATAAGTGGGGAAGATGGAGGCAGTTACTTCGGGTATCATTGGGGCATGGATTAGGGGAGCAAGGACTACCAGGATGTAATATTTGGTTTATCCAGTCCCAAAGTTTTTTGGATTAGATCTCAAGGCTGAGGGAGGGTTATAGTAGAAGTCTTTCTTGTCTTTATTAATGTGTGTTTTGGTCAGATTTCGGAGTTCTTTATATTTTTGCAGGTCTACAAGGAGCTTTGTTTTTATCCATGTTTTCCATGCTCTGTATCTATTTTTCATTAGGGTATGGGTGGCGGTAGATAGCCATGGAGATATATTAGATTTTATATGGACTGTGCAGAGAGGAGCAAGTGAGTTAAGAATGTTAAGGAAGGTGGAGTAAAAGACTGGACTGCATCATTGACAGGGAGTTGGGTAAGGAAATTCTAGTTCACTTTAGAGAGAAGAGATTTGAAAGTTTCAGGGTGGAAGTTAGTTAGCTTGTGACAAGTTATAAACCTATGTGGTTTAGCAAAGTGAGAAGTGAATCTAAGCACTATTATTGGGGAGTGATCACTTAGGGAGTTGGATAGGGGTTCAGGGTTATGGTACTTGGAGGGGTTAGAGACCAGTATCCAGTGTTTGATGTATATGAGTTCTTGGTATGGGTGGGATCAAAGATAAGCTGTGTAAAGCTATACAAATTAATATGTAAGGGAGAATTTAGAGGACAGAGAGTTAACCAATTACTATTTCCATCTCCGAGAATGATAGTTTCATTGGGAATATGTTGAGAGAAGTATGAGAGTATGTTTTCCAACAGGATAATGTCATCCCCTGGTGGAATGTAAATGGCTATTATAATGATGGTGGTATGGTTAGTAAGTTCAAGGTTGGCTAAATGGCTACTATAATGATGGTGGTATGGTTATTAAGTTCAAGGTTGGCTAAATGGCTACTATAATGATGGTGGTATGGTTATTAAGTTCAAGGTTGGCTAAATGGCTACTATAATGATGGTGGTATGGTTATTAAGTTCAAGGTTGGCTAAATGGCTATATAATGATGGTGGTATGGTTAATAAGTTCAAGGTTGGCTAAATGGCTACTATAATGATGGTGGTATGGTTATTAAGTTCAAGGTTGGCTAAATGGCTACTATAGTGATGGTGGTATGGTTTTTAAATTCAAGGCTGGCTAAATGTCTACTATAGTGATGGTGGTATGGTTATTAAGTTCAAGTTTGGCTAAATGGCTACTATAATGGTGGTGGTATGGTTATTACGTTCAAGGTTGGCTAAATGGCTACTATAGTGATGGTGGTATGGTTATTAAGTTCAAGGTTGACTAAATGGCTATTATAATGATGGTGGCATGGGTATTAAGTTCAAGGTTGGCTAAATGGCTATTATAATGGTGGTATGGTTATTAAGTTCAAGGTTGGCTAAATAGCTATTATAATGATGGTGGTGTGGTTATTAACTTCAAGGTTGGCTAAATGACTATTATAATGATGGTGGTATGGTTATTAAGTTCAAGGTTGGCTAAATGGCTATTATAATGATGGTGGGATGGTTATTAAGTTCAAGGTTGGCTAACTGGCTGCTATAATGATGGAGGTATGGTTATTAAATTCAAGGTTGGCTAAATGGCTACTGTAATGATGGTGGTATGGTTATTAAGTTCAAGGTTGGCTAAATGGCTACTATAATGATGGTGGTATGGTTATTAAGTTCAAGGTTGGCTAAATGGCTACTATAATGATGGTGGTATGGTTATTAAGTTCATGGTTGGCTAAATGGCTACTATAATGATGGTGGTATGGTTATTAAGTTCAAGGTTGGCTAAATGGCTACTATAATGATGGTGGTATGGTTATTAAGTTCAAGGTTGGCTAAATGGCTACTATAATGATGGTGGCATGGTTATTAAGTTCAAGATTGGCTAAATGACTACTATAATGATGGTGGTATGGTTATTAAGTTCAAGGTTGGCTAAATGTCTACTATAATTATGGTGGTATGGTTATTAAGTTCAAGGTTGGCTAAATGGTTACTTTAATGATGGTGATATGGTTATTAATTTGAAGGTTGGCTAAATGGCTACTATAATGATGGTGGTATGGTTATTATGTTCAAGGTTGGCTAAATGTCTACTATAATGATGGGGGTATGGTTATTAAGTTCAAGGTTGGCTAAATAGCTACTATAGTGATGGTGGTATGGTTATTAAGTTCAAAGTTGGCTAAATGGCTATTATAATGATGGTATGGTTATTAAGTTCAAGGTTGGCTAAATGGCTATTATAATGATGGTGGTATGGTTATTAAGTTCAAGGTTGGCTAAATGGCTACTATAATGATGGTGGTATGGTTATTGAGTTCAAGGGTGGCTTAATGGCTTCTATAATGATGGTGGTATGGTTATTAAGTTCAAGGTTGGCTAAATGGCTACTATAATAATGGTGGTATGGTTATTAAGTTCAAGGTTGGCTAAATGGCTACTGTAGTGATGGTGGTATGGTTATTAAGTTCAAGGTTGGCTAAATGGCTACTATAATGATGGTGGTATGGTTATTAAGTTCAAGGTTGGCTAAATGGCTACTATAATGATGGTGATATGGTTATTAAGTTGAAGGTTGGCTAAATGGCGACTATAATGATGGTGGTATGGTTATTAAGTTCAAGGTTGGCTAAATAGCTACTATAGTGATGGTGGTATGGTTATTAAGTTCAAGGGTGGCTAAATGGCTATTATAATGGTGGTTTGGTTATTAAGTTCAAGGTTGGCTAAATGGCTATTATAATGATGGTGGTATGGTTATTAAGTTCAAGGTTTGCTAAATGGCTACTATAATGATAGTGGTATGGTTATTTATTTCAAGGGTGGCTAAATGGCTTCTATAATGATGGTGGTATGGTTATTAAGTTCAAGGTTGGCTAAATGGCTACTATAGTAATGGTGGTATGGTTATTAAATTCAAGGTTGGCTAAATGGCTATTATAATGATGGTGACATGGGTATTAAGTTCAAGGCTGGCTAAATGGCTACTATAATGGTGGTATGGTTATTAAGTTCAAGGTTGGCTAAATGGCTATTATAGTGATGGTGGTATGGTTATTAAGTTCAAGGTTGGCTAAATGACTATTATAATGATGGTGGTATGGTTATTAAGTTCAAGGTTGGCTAAATGGCTACTATAATGATGGAGGTATGGTTATTAAGTTCAATGTTGGCTAAATGGCTACTGTAATGATGGTGCTATGGTTATTAAGTTCAAGGTTGGCTAAATGGCTAGTGTAGTGATGGTGGTATAGTTATTAAGTTCAAGGTTGGCTAAATGGCTACTATAATGATGATGACATTGTCATTAAGTTCAAGGTTAGCTAAATGGCTATTATAATGATGATGGTATGGTTATTAAGTTCAAGGTTTGTTAAATGGCTATTATAATGATGGTGGAATGGTTATTAAGTTCAAGGTTGTCTAAATGGCTATTATAATGATGGTGGTATGGTTATTAAGTTCAAGGTTGTCTAAATGGCTATTATAATGATGGTAGTATGGTTATTAAGTTCAAGGTTGTCTAAATGGCTATTATAATGATGGTGGTATGGTTATTAAGTTCAAGGTTGTCTAAATGGCTATTATAATGATGGTAGTATGGTTATTAAGTTCAAGGTTGTCTAAATGGCTATTATAATGATGGTGGTATGGTTATTAAGTTCAATGTTGTCTGTCTGTATTTATTTTCTCCTATTTTTCTTTCTTCCATTCAAAATCACCCTTCCGTCATTTTACTATTAAGCTTCTCTCCCATCCACAGAAAAATAGCATTTTCATTTTCTTGGATTACTATGATGCATGTTCTTCACCCCCACCCCCCCAAGGCAAAATTGTCATGTACCAGATATTTGTTTGCCAAATATTTTCCTCCACTTTCCAGAGAAACTCGCCAAATTTCTTAACTTAGCTGTATTCTCAAAACATATGTAGATTATCTGCTTCTGCACTTCCATACCTCCAGCATTTTCAATCTCCCCTCTGCCATTCCTACGAGATTTTAACTGGTGTCCTAAACCATCTATGCAGAGACTGCATGTATTGGTCACAAGTAACTGTGTGTACTGTCAACCTTGCTTTTTTTTCAAGCACTCATTGCATGTAAATTTAGAAAGTACTGCCTTCTCTTTTTCTGCCTATCTTAGTCTCAGATTTTCAATTTCCTTCTTGTATTTATGTCTGTTTAACATAAAGTGCTTCACATTTATGTTTCAGGTTGTACCCTTTCCCTGTCTGATGTATTCCTATGCTCTTCTCCATCTGCCTCCCAAACCCTAACTCCTTTCTCCTTCAATCATTGTATAATTCATAAAGAAGCCACCCACCCTCATGCATTTCTAATTAGCTGCCACTCCAGCAGGCTCCAAGAGGAGCCTCTGATGTGTAATCTCGCTCTTCTACATAGGACCATAGTATAATAGGAACTTACTTGGCTATTGACCCTGAGGCCCTTACAAGCCTAGCCAATAATTTAGCCCATGTTCAGTCAAGTCAGCACCTGATACCCATGTCCACAGGGACACAGGTGGAATCCCAGGGGTGTATTTTTTGTTCCCCATCCAGTTATCCAGGTTGCGCTTAAAAAGGGATAATGAGGTGCTCTGCTTGACATGGAGAGGGAGTCTATTCCACAGAAGGGGGGGTCCCTGGGACCCAAATCTGTACCAGCAACAAGTCCTATTGATGTCACAGGCCAGGTTGAGGTCATGCATGTGGGTTACTTGAGTGGAAATTGACTTGCAGATATGCAGCAGTCCCATCAAGGCAGGGTCTGAGATTGCTTTGTATGCCAGACAGAGGTCACCTCTAAGGATTCTGTATGAGAATGTGTATAGGGACCGGGTCTTTAGCCTGTCTGTGTAGAATAGATGTTTAAGGCCCCGGATTCTCCTGGTGAGGAACCCCTGTGGTCTCTCCAGCTGCTGTATGTGCTCTTTAAGGTACATGCCAAAAGGTGCGTTGTACTCAGTAATGCGTCTTATAAGGGAAGAATACAGGGATGTTATGACCTCCTTGTCCCTGGAAGAGATACCCTTATTAATGAGGTGGGCCATGTAGAAAGCTTTCCATGCAACGTAGGGGATTATGGTTGTCAAAAGTCAGTTTGCTATCAACCTGGGTGCTCAAGTCCCTCAAGACATATTTAATTCCTTGTCAATACCATATCTTCCAATCTACTGTTCCACCCTTGACTTACAGAGCAGTCCCATGAAAGTTTCATTACTTCCCTTCCTTCATTTCATTGGTACAGCTGTTTAAAGTTTTTTAAGCTTTGGTGTTGACCCATCTGTGGCCCTTTACTCTACTTTGAGAAGCAAATGCTGTAGTTGCTGCCACCAAATAGAGGTGAATATCAGGCATTAGTCATCCTCCCAATCTCCTGGATAATCATAGCCTTCATTTCCTTATCTTACTACCTCTCTCTTTCTCAACATATGAATTTGCAGCAATACACATGCACTTTTTCTATCCACTTCTGATCTTTTCCAAAAGGAGGCAGATGCATGAGTATGCATAATACCCTAATGATGATCATCATTTGAAAAAGGTTTATTCTCTAGGTTAGTGTAAAAAACCCTTATTAAACCACATCCCAACATCATCTTATTTGCCCTAGAGTCTCATAATTAATTTGCTTTAACACAGCCCCATTTTCCTCCATTTTAGACCAGGTATTTCACAATCCTCCTTCTTTCAATTATTAAGTCATCTTGTATAGCATTCCTTGGTCCTCCAACTCTAACTTGAAATGTATTAGATTAATTGCACTGTAATCTTAAGTCTACTCAAAAAATTTCAAAAACCTCCCACATCCCTGGCAGCACTGAGCCTAATCTGTCTGTGGCAAGCGTATAGTCAACTGCAAAAAGTCAGAACAACTTCCATTTACACTGCATGCCTATTAGAAAGTGTCTAATGTAAAGATGAGCAAAGAGCAGTATAGAGAGCAACATTGTCTCATACATAAACTAATCTAAATGCCCTTGATTAATTCCCATTTAGTACCATCTGTGCTCTTGGGCTCTTAAAGATAACAGCTATCCACTTTTGAAACCTGGGGCCAAATCTTACTCCTCTTAACATTTTAAACAAAGGGGCCACTCCACTGATTTAAAGGCTCCACTGATTTAAAGGCTTTCTTGACCTCCATTCCTCTATTTGCACTTGTTTCACAAATTCTCTTGACGGCCACCAATTTTCTTCTCATGTACAGCCTTCAACAACCCCTGGTTGACCTTGCTTCACCAACCCTGGCATGAACATTTCTACTCTCTTGGCTAAGTATAATAAATACTGTATCTCATACAAATTCATCATACAGCACTCATCTTTAGTAGTTATGTACCTCGATAATATCCCAGTTTGTCTCATAGTTGTGACCACAACATTATTAACAAAAATAAATAAACAAACAAATAAACAAATAAAAATAAGATGGAATTATTAATAGCTACATCCAAGTTCTTATAACTAGTAACTTCCTCTAGAGATTGATCTGATAATCTAATAAGCATTGTCAGTAATTTATTATGAAAATACATTAAGTTGCATTTATTAAGACTGAACTTTGTTCCTATGTCCTTAGGTCATGAACTTAACTATTTTAAGTAACACATTATGTTGTCAAAATCTCTTTTCCTAACTATAACAAAAATGATTTTGCAGTCATCTGCATACTTATTAAGCCAATGATTATTCTATTTTTGGTATAGCAGAAAATATTATGTTAAACAATAATAGTCCTAAAACAGAACCACAGAGTAATCCCATAATTATCCTCTTACTGCAAGAATAACATCCTTGAACTCTGACAACTTGACTATGCTCAGTGAGCTAGTTTAATATCCACTTAATAAAAAAAGTTTTATACCCAAACCATTGCCATATATTTATAAATAACAATGACAAAGAATTAAATGCCTTTGCCATGTCAATGCATACGGTTCTGCATGCCAATCCAATATGAATTGATAAAGTTAACAATTTATAGAACTCAACCAAATTGTTCAAAGTTGATCTACCATTCAGAAAAAAAATATGTTGGTGCAACCCAACTAATTTTAGGTAATTACTCTTTCTCATTAAATCCACCAGGCATCTTTGAAAACATTTGATGGTGATCAGACCCAGAGGTCTATACTTTCTGATATCTGATACATCTCTCTTGTTAAAAATCAGAGTTATGTTTGATTGTTTCCAAGATGGAGGTTTGTTTGTTTGTTTGTATTTCCAAGATGGAGGTACTGTACTAAATTTAAACAAATTGTTAAAGACCTTATGAAGAATAAAATTCATGCCAGGTGTAAGATTATCAGAACACCAGGGATAATATCTGGATCCAAATAAGTACTCCTATTAACATTTTTAAGAGCTTTAAGAATATTTTTTTCTGAGACTATTCAAGACTTATCCTCCTCATTTGACACACCAACTAATTTAATCTGTTCTTTATGAGAGTGTTGTCCACTGATATTAAGAAAGTAGTCATTAAACATGTTTGTAATTACCTTAGCATCAGTAATAGCCATTCCATTGTCCATAATTGCATTAATGGGATTTCTCTGCTTTTTATATGAGTTAGAAGGAACTAAATTATTTTCATATATTATTTTGAGTGACAGGAAGTTTAAACTCTTTGTAACTTCTTTTAACAACAATTCATTATATCTTTTTGGATATTTAAAAAAATGATAAACTTTCTTATTTTGTTTGTACTTTTCCACCATTTAGGATGAGTAACCAAATGTTTATGCAAAACAGTGCTGGCAATATGCTTTTGTAAAATTACTTCTAACATGTTATATGACAAGTTTGAATCAATACCTCCAGACAGATCTGACTAACTAATTTGATTTAAGGCATCATTTATTTTATTGTATTGTAAGTGAGCGTACTTAAACTTCTTACTGTGAATATAAAGTGATTACCTAAGCATAATTCCAAAAGTTATGGTATTATGGTCAGAGTTTTCCAAAAGAGGTCCTATGCCAAAATAATTTAACAAATTTTCAATATTACAAGCAACAAGATCAAGAATATTGTTACCTCTGATCTTTTGTCCATCTGATTGGAAGTGACCGTAGAAGGATAATATAGCAATACAAATTTTTGCACATAGATTATTTAATATATGGATGAGTAATTACAATTTCTAAGTAATATTGTGTTATCATGATTTATTTCTTGATCAAGATAATTATGTTTGCATCTATCCATAATCAGAGAATGATAGCTCAATATTATTCTTAATGTCTGAACAGTAATATAAATATTTACAATTAATGCTTACAATTCCTCATTTTTAGAAATTATTCTATAGTTAAATATATTATGTACCAATAAAGGTATACCCCTGCTCTTTTAGTCTGTTTTATGCAGTCATATTTTATATAATCTGGAAAAATTATATCATGAAAATCCCAAGTTTTCACTATTGAGACAATTGTGTAACATTCTTGATGAAGAATTAATTTAACTCATTGTGTTTGTTTTTAAAACTATGCACATTCCACAGAACCCATTTGAGTGAACTAAGTGCATCATTTCATTTTTCCATCACTTTCTGGAGCTTTACTGTTTTTGCACTTAAATATAGCCTGCAAAATGTCATATACTCATAGCTTTTCATCCAGTAAATAATTTATTGCATATAATATAATCTTCCCCAGCATGTTTTAAGTGCCCTCATATTTACCTTTGACCAGTGTCACCCCCATAGCTCAAGACATAAAGTGCACTAAAACATTCCCACATTATAGCCTTAGGTTTAACACCTACGCAATGTACAATATCACATCTCCTTCTATCCCAAAACATTTTCTGAAAATCAAATTAAAAAATATGGAATAAATAAATGTGAATATTTTGTGATTAATAAAAGCTATTATCACTGTATAAATAGAAATCTTATTAGTAAGAAGTATTTTTTGCAGTCATAATAATGCATTCATTATCATATATATATATATATATATATATATATATATATATATATATATATATAGATCTACTTTACATGGTTGACATTTTACAAAGCCGAAGACCATATCGCCGAGACCATATGATCGACTTTTGAAATGTCGACCATGTAAAAAAAAAGAAAAACACAACAATAACTTACCTAAACTTAAATATACCAACTCCGAGATCACACTACAGTGCAGAAGATGGAAATATTTCCATTCTGCACTGTATGAAGATGCCCGTTCTGCATGGTCAACAAAAGTTGATTATATGGTCTTGGCCATATGGTCTTTGGCTTTCTGAAATGTCGACCATGTGAACAGGACCCTTATATCTATCTATCTATATATATATATATATATATATATATATATATATATATATATATATATATGCCAAGGATATAATGGGCTGGCCAGCTTCCCAAGCTTCACGGCACCTTCCAAGTGCTCAAACTGTCAAGCACCTTGAACTGAGCTGCCTAAAAGAGAAGATTGGGTGCAAAGCCCTTCAGAACTTTCATGCCATCAAAAAGAGGGAGGCTGAACCCTGAACATACTATGCTAAGAACAGCAAAGCATAAATGTCCAGACCCTGCCATAAAACACACCAAAAAATAAGGATGATTGAGGGAGGGAGCAGCTCCTGCAGAGAGATTATTCAAACATCTACTGTTATGGTAAGTTTACTTCTACAACTATAGTATGGTCATCATATTTATCACTGCTGTAGTAACCTTAGCTAAATGGGTAGATTACTCTAGCTAACTACATTTGGGAGGTGGAAGGAGAAAGGTACAGAAACCCCTGAAGAATGGTTCTAGCAAAGCTTGATCTGTACCGAAATTATAATGCTCACAAACCTAGAGTTATATTTTGTTTTTGTTTCATGTTTTTGTGGTCGATGTTTCTGCATCCTGTGTTTCAGTGCATGAGTAGTTTGATTGTATTCCTTCTTGCCATATAGCACAGGAATCCTTAATGAAGACAGGGGTGAATGAGTTTGGGCCAGAGATTGCTCCAGTTTTGACAAAGAATGTCTGTGTGTGTGTGTGTGTGTGTGTGTGTGTGTGTGTGTGTGTGTGTGTGTGTGTGTGTGTGTGTGTGTGTGTGTGTGTGTGTGTGTGTGTTTCTCCCATTTTCTGAATTGGTAAAAGTAGCTTTTATTTTCAGCAAAAGATGGGAAAGGTTCTTAGGTTCTTATGAAGCATGTAGCCCTGGAGATCATTAAAGAATATAGATCAAATTCCTAATTTCTCAAAAGCACTGTCTAGTTAGGTGACTTGATCATGGTCCCACAGTAGGTAAATAAAGGTGGAAATATTCAAATGCTGTACCGTTGGAAAAGAAAGAAGCTCATTAACATGTCAGAGCATTAGTTCACAATACTATGTGCTAAATATATATAAATGGGTTCCCTTCACATTGTCAGCATTTCAGAATGTCGACATTCATATAGCCGAGACCATATGATCGACATTCGAAATGTCAACCATGCGGAACTGGCATCTCCGTACTATGTAGAATGGAAACATTTCCATCTTCCACACTGTACTGCGATCTTGGAGTTGGTATTTTTAAGTTTCAGAGGGGATGGAGCCCCCCTGCTAGCAGCGTGGAAGCAAGTCTTTTGTGTTTTTTTCTTTTTTTCTTCTATGGTCGACATTTCGAATCTCGATCATATGGTCTCTGCCATATGAATATTGACATTCTGAAATGTTGACCATATGAAGTAGAGCCATATAAATATATATAAATATAAAAAAAATGTATGTGAATATATTTATATATATATATATATATATATATATATATATATATATATATATATATATATATATATATATAAATATATATATATTTATATCATGAAACATCAATACCAGAAATGGCAACACATCAAGATGAAATGCACAAAATCATGGCAATCAATATTGAACCACATATCATCGAACAGCATAATATCAAAGGTAAGTACTGCAGAACAGAGTGGTGTGTGATACAGATGCAAAGCCCACATATTCTACAGCATTTACCTTCAGTGTTATGTTATTCGATGATATGTGGTTCGAGGTTCTCATCATTCATGATTTTCACATTTTGTGCTTTTCGTCAGGATGTTTTTACCATTCGAGGTACTGACATTTTACGATTGTAATATAGCTATAGACCCATATATACATATATATATATATATATATATATATATATATATATATATATATATATATATATATATATATGTGTGTGTGTGTGTGTGTGTGTGTGTGTGTGTGTGTGTGTGTGTGTGTGTGTGTGTGTGTGTGTGTGTGCATATGTCCGAATCACAAAACATCGAACACACATACACGGAAGCACTTAACATCGAAAAGCACTTCCGTGTATGTGTAGTTCAAAAAAAAAAAATCTATGTTTCTGCAGGGGGGCTTCGCCACCTGCACCCCCCACCCCCCTACTTTATTTTTCTCACTCCGAGATCTCACTACAATGGGGAAAAGGGAATTTTCCCTTACCCGCACTGTAGTCCGATCTACGAAACAGGCACACATACACGGAAGCGCTTGTCGATGTTAAGCGCTTTCGTGTATGTGTGTTCGATGTTTTGTGATTCGGACATATGCTAGTCGAGCATGTGTCCGGATCCCATATATATATATATATATATATATATATATATATATATATATATATATACAAAAATTGCTGCCAGAAGTTCTGGAAATCTGATGCTGTGAGGACTGCACAACAGCTGCTTGACACTACATATCTTTTTTGCAATTGACAACCCATTTCATTTTAGGCAAAAAAACAATCAATGATGTGTTTGATTTCTGCTTAACATGATTCATTCTGGCATTGTCTTATAAAAACTTGACATAGGATTAGTCTGATAGCTAGCTTTTCTACATAGCGCATCACCTCAGTTCATTCTCAGTTATTGAGTAATTCATGTTTATTGCAAAAAAAAAAAAAGATTTAGCTTTCACATATTTTTTATTGTGCTAGTCACATTTGCAGTCCATTCATAGCATGCATGACTTGTTACCTTGAACTGATAACATCGTTTAGACACTATTTTCCGAAGTGTTACATTTGTTCTTTTAAAAGTAGATTTTCCCTATTACTAGGCCATAACAAGGCATGTCTGACATTAGTGGAAAAATATATCTTATCTGTCTAAAACTTAGTGCATTCTTTATTTAATTTTGAGTTTTTGCATTAAATGTAAGCAGTTTTCTAAAAAGCTGTCCATTTTACTGGTGCAAAAATATGGAAATCACCACAATAATTACTTTGCATTTTTTAGAATTTTCAATATTAATTTAAAAACTGTGCTCTGAAATGCATAGAAACTGTATTTATACTGTATAGATTATCTGTTAAGTTTTGTGCATGGTGCTTTTCTCCCTGGGTCACCATTGTAAATGGCTTCTGTCCAGCTGGATCTTCCTTTCAACATTTAAAAATAACAAATAAAATAAAGTCTTTTAACTCACTTTCTCACATGTAAAATGACAATAAACAAAACCAAACACATCAATTTTATTAATTATTTTACATATACCATCTATCAGTTCTGTGACTAAACAGCAAATGTTTTGTGATCAATATTTTCAAATGCTCAGAAATGAATCACACTAAAAAGTTACAAAATTAGTAAACAAAAAAAGTGCTTCTGTATCCACAACATGGGGGGGGGAGTTGCACCTTTCACACTCCACCTAGCTATATGAACTCTGAGATCCCTGTATCTAGGAAAAAGAAGGCCTTCCCAGAATACCACAGTCTCAATAATAAAATGCAAAACTCAGTATTCACACAATTGTTAGCACAAATACAAGTGCCTGTCACTTGTGTGTCCAGTACATGCATGGCATCCTATCCTACTAGTTACATGGCAGTTGAGTGTTTATATAAAATCATGTGGCTGAAACATTAAGAGTCAGGGTGCCATTAAAGTTCATGAAATTAGTGTTACTTTAATCATTGGTTTTTGGAAGGCATGCTCTTCTAAGAACCCACAATATACCCAGAATTGACTCTTTCTGTAGCTCATATGGAGTGCTTGTAATTCATGGTTTGCCTAATTTCTTTAAGAACAGTAATCTTGGAGATGAAGACCAAATGTACAGGAGGTGAGCAGCTCCTACACTGCTTTTCGATGAAGTAGGTATTGGTTAAGTGATGTGGAACACTTGCTTACACCCTTGGAGGTGTTAAAGTACTTGCCAGAGAGGATGTCAATGCACTGATGAAAGCACTAAACCACGTTTATTGTCCTATATTAAAAATGTTTTAGAGTTTTTTAAGTTTATTTCGTTTTTTTCTTTTGCCTGCTATTGGATTGCCAAGTGCCAGGGTGTTTGTGCTGTTTACTTGCCACAGAGGAAAAAGTAACAAAAAAATATGAAATCAGTATAATCTATAGATCAGGTAAGCCCTTCCACTGTAAAGGATAATTACTTATTTGGTTCTTTTTTAAGGTTTGTTAACTGAGAAAAGGGGCCATGAACATTCGACTTGCTTTGTGTAACATATATTGAATAAATCCTGTTGATTTATATCCTATTTATGTGAAATATTTAATGGAAAAAAAACTGTACCAGCTGCTCTTAACTGTTTCCCTTAGCAAAAGTTTGGATTCATCTTACAGGGCTATGTACTTGATAAAAATAGCAAATACCTTAAGAAAGCATCCAAGTTTGCTTCTCCCCAGAAACTGCATACATTACTTTCAGACTTCAGGGGAAAATAAACAGATGCAGGTTCTAAACAAATGGTTACAGATCAAATTAAGACAGAAGTCAGGGGATTTTTCAGTGTTTAGCCAGAGGCATAGAGAATGTACATTTTCCAGGAAAATGGAAGATTTGAGCTGCATCTGTTTCTTTGTAAAGACCACAGGTTTTATTTTGCTTACTTAACCAATCTTGGCTGAGAAGACAGACGGAGCTGACATTAGTTATCCAAATCATATATCCATTACTAAACTACAAATACATTGCATTAAAAAACAAGTCAAATGATTATGATCATTTAATTACAGTTTAGAATAGCAACTAGCTTAAGAGGAAAATTAACATATTTAGGCATATGGTTTAGTATCTCTGCTTTTTTACTTTATTAAGGGTTTTTCCATGAAAACATTACTTTTATTTTTATTTATTTCATGTATGGCACCTGGAAAGTGCATGTTTAGCACAGCTGCCTGTTTTCAGGGATGACCCAAGATCTTTGGATTGCTTATGACTTGGTATTTATATGGGATTCAAATTTAGGTATGCAACATACAATGTTTAGCTAATTAGCTTAGCAATGAGCCATTTTCCTAGCTTTCTGTTGTTACAGTATGCCAGGGATATGTAACAGAAGGTTCCCTATTAGCTGATCGAAGATGCATTCTTTCGAATGCATCTTGATCGAACTTTATAGTGCGAAATGGCAAAATACCGAAGAAGCATATAAGCGAATTCTTTCCCTGGGAAAAAAATTGCTTGGCTGCCTTCGGTATTTTGCCTTCTTTGTTACTGTAGTGCGGTCTCGGAGTTGATATATTTAAGTAGGGGGGGTGAGGGGGGCACAGCCCCCCACATTAGAAATAGTTTGTGGTGTGCGTGTGTTGTGTGTGTGTTTCTCGAAACAGCGATTTTTTTCCCTGGGGAAAAAAATCACTGCTCTGAGTGTTCGAGATTGTAAGCTTTCACTTACATAGGGTCGATGAATCAGCATTCGCTTTTCTATGCATTCGGTGATTCAATATAGACCCTAACAGAAATATACTGTTACACATATAACTTGAAAATTACTTCCTGGTCATCATAACAAGCCCAACTAAAGCAAAGTGAACTTAAACCTAGATATATAGGTACAACAAGAATCAAAGATCTGGTATATTTTAAAATCTGCTTACCCATATCAATCACAATATTTTTAAATGAACCGAAAATATATATTTTATTAAACGATACTGTATCAAGTGTAAGAAATGCTGCTGTAAGAGAAACCTTTATAAAACAACTTTTACAAAGAAAAAAATATAATGAAAAAAGCCCTCACATATAATAAAATCAGTTATTACTTTACCGTTTCTTTGAAGTATTATAAAACACATCCATTGATTGCAGCTGTGCATTTCCCTTTCAAAGGGAGGGCTGTATTTTTTTTTTTTCATAACATTAGTTCTTCATGCTGAAATACTCATTACAGTAAGCAGGTCATTTTTTATCAAACTACAATGTTGTTTGTCTTTCGGCTTTTTCCTGGTAAGGGGTCGCCACAGCGGATCTCCGGTCCGCTAATGATTGGCAGTAGATTATTTTACGAAATGCCGAGGTGCCAGCTCGACACACAACCTTCAACGAAAGCATGCCCATTTACACATGCATGTCTTTTGAACGCTACCCAACTGCGGGGAGGACATGCAGACTCCACACAGAAGGCACTCCCAAGCCAAGCCGAGAATCGAACGGGAGAACCTCTTGCTGTGAGGTAACAACGCTACCGCCGTAAAACCGCGGCATTTTATCAAACTACAATAATCCCCATAAATGCAGAAAATGCAACTCTATATGCTGTTTGTAATTTATTTATTTTATTTAGTTATTTACTCACCAAGACTGTCCACTGAGCAGCTAATGATAACACCGTTTCAATGTGCTCCTTAATGACACGTGAAAAGAAAGCACAATTATATTAGTTACACAATATGAATAATTTTGGATACATAAGTAAGACTACAATGCTACAAAGAACAATAAAATTGTTCTGCCATGAAACACAGATTTCCTGAAAGATGACATTCCATAAGGACAACAAAAACAAAATGCCTGAAATTTAAATGGGTGAAAAAGACATTTTATCTGCACCTCTCCTTACTGCTGCCTTGGTAGATACTGGTATCTGGTTCACCACCATAATGTTGCACTAACAGCTGACTAAAACTGTTGTGCTATAGCAAGCTCCCAATCAAAAACGTGTATCGTACTAAGCAGACCTGCTAGAAAGTTTGACCGGTATGCTTCACGTTTCTGAATACCCATTAGTGTCTGTTGTATATGGTTTCCAAAAGATGAACAGTTGCTTGCGATAATAATATGCCACTGCAGTTAAATAAAGACTTTGAATTAGTTGACATGTATCAATATAAAAATAGTTTTGTTAGTGAAAAACATTGGTCCTTGTACTTTTTAAAATACAATTTACTGATCAGAAGTGGTATATAATATCTATCTATATGTATATATGTCTGACTTTTGTTTTTATACTTGATTTAAAAAAGCATCCAGACTGCAAATATTGTAAGCAGATTACTAGTGGTATGACCTTCTACAGGTGCTGCCACTACTGCATGAGAAGTTCTGCTTTCTCAAGGAATTGTGTATATTTATGAGGTGCAAGTGTAACCCCCCACACGAGGGGAGCTGAGGAGGTGCTCTCTGAAAACATGAATCAAATTCTACTTGCATTGTTTTCACTCTGAGTAAATGCAAACTCCTGAAGGTCAAGATAATAAGAAGTGACTCACTTCAGGAGTGACGTAAAATATTGCTGGCTATAGCCAGAGACCAGTGACTAAAATGAAATAAAGGTTTGGAGTGAATCGAGAAAAACATCACAACATAACCTTTTGTACTGTTATGGCTTTGTGGCACATTGCTAAAATGTGCTGTATATCAGACTCCTTAATGTGCCATAAATACTGTACTTCTGTTCATTTAAACAGTGTTGTTTACCTGTAAATTCTAGGTCAGTTCGTATAGCAAAACTGCAAATAAGTAAAATGTAGCAAGCTTGAGCCATTTGTGTAATGCATATGCAGTCAGTCCCATCCACATATAATCTAGAATTTTAGAAATGAATCACATTAGTCTGTACAGATTGTGCTGAGCAAACTGTCAGCACAGTAGAATATCACAGTTCTATTTGGAGTGTATGCGAGCATGTGCATCATCTGTTGCACATGCTCAGTACTTACATTCAAAGAGATGATACTACACTGAAGCCATGTTTGTGCAGCAATCTGCCCTTGGAACATGAAATTAAAACAAATCAGCACGACTGTTACTCTGCTCCAAAAACAGATTTCCTGTGTATTATACTGAAGAGAGATTTGATAGTGTTTCACAAGTTTAAGATCTGCTCGCATAATGAATGGAAAGCTTCCAGCATTACCATTTATATAAGGATGGGGATAAACTTATATAATGAACAAAGCTCATAAATGAAGGGGAGGTGAGTCAAGCAGTGAGTATTAATAATATTAGATGGTAATGGTACTGTAGAGAGGGTATTACAATTAGGTTGAGTGCAGATGTAGATTCTAACTATGAGCTCTGATTTTTATTGGGATATCCAGGTTATATGTTCACTTACAGAAACCTTCAGGATGGCAATATTTGATCAGCTTTAATGGACTTCTGTTTTTATTCAAAATGTTGCAATTGGAATAAGCAAGATTATGGTATTGTGAGGGTATAGAAATTCCTATTTACAGCTGAGGGCCTCATGCCATGACTGAGCAGGGAATATGGTTTGAGGAATCCAGTGGAAGATATCAAAGCTTGGGATCCAATTCAGCTGATGTAATACCTGGGAATCACTGCTTTAACATAAGTGACTCCTGCTTTGGTATTAATGCAACAGCCTTCCTAAATGAAGTACAAGAATGTTTTTTATGGTGATCATTGATGGTGCATCTTCAGGCTGTTACAAAGATGTAGCAGCACATTGTCCTCCACTATACAACCGAAAAATGTTGAGCAATCCCCTTGTTCCAACAGAATCACTTATTAGAAGTTCCTGCAGAGATATTACTTCCCTATAACATACCTGATTCAAATGCAATTTTGCAAGGCCCACAGAACATAGATAAGCAAATCCTGATTAAAAGTAAATTCCAAATGATTTAAAAGAGTATTAAGAATCACTATACATCATTCCCTACTAAAGAAACATTTTCTTTCATTTTTATGGCACACTCTAACTCATTTTGCAGTATGTCACCGAATAAATCCATCATATAACTTGTATATCCATCATATAAATTATCTGTTTCTCATTAAAAATCCTAAATATGTTTCTATCAGCATACCTTTCAACTTCTCAGTGCAAGAAATCTGGACAAAGCAGAAAGAATGGGGGGGGGGGGGGCAAAGGCCTGAAAATATGTACAAAATTTAAATATTACTCCTATAACCTTAGAAAGTTGCTAGAGTAATAGGTTTTGCATTATTATGTATTTTCTGAAGGATATAAAGTCTGAAACTCAAATGCCTGTCATTATTTGGTATTATTTAGTGACTTCAATCTTCAATGACTTGCCAGAAAACAACAAATTTTTATGAGGAACATACCAAAATTATGAGGCAAAAATCTGGACATTCTGCGAAAATGTATACAGTTGAAAAGTATGTCTATCAGCATTGCCTTAATTCCTGTAACATCTCACACTACCTTAATTAAAAGCTAATACTGCTTCCATTCATAAAGCCAAAAAAGAAAAATCCTATGATTTGATGGTTAGACAGCTCACAAGCATAAATGCAAAGAGGCTGCAAAAATGGAGTTTAAAAATAAAATTTACATAACTTTTTCAAGACTGTAAGATGTTACTGCAGTGTAATGGACTGGGACTCAACAAGTGAATGCTGCATGACATGTACAACAGAAAAAGGGGGAAAAAAAGAGGAAAATAACTGGAAGAATGGCTCCTCTGTATGCAAGAAAGAAGTCCAGAAGGTTTAGGACTTTTGCAAGGAAGTGCTTTTAGAAGTATGTTTACACCCCAAGCAGACGTCAGACAACCTTTCCTCAGATAGATTGCAAATGTTGTGATGGGAAAGTAAGAAGAAATTGGGAATGTAATAAGTTGGTAGCTTTAAAAACTTTCCTACAAAGAACTTTGTCATGAATGTTAGTAGAGCAAATTATTGTTTTGAGCTGGGATAGCAGAACCAAATTGCCTAGATGTAGTGAGGTCACCACCAGGAGATGAAAAAAAGAGACAAGATGGGGGAGTACAAAAATGTGAATGAATTATAAAAAATGGAAATAGAAAGAAGAGGAAGAAGAAACGTCTATCAGGGAGATTTAGGCACAAAACCAGATAAAGAAGCAGAAGCACAGACAGACAAGGGAGACCTCTAAGGAGACAGAGAGCTGGTGCATCGTATGGGTTGGGTGACTCAGACGTCAAGTGCTGAGCAAATGAGAGACTAAAACAGCTGGATAGAAGCATTTAGGGTGGACAGCAGAGCCAAAGAAGTGGAAGACAGAACCACAGTAGGACTGATAGTGACCACAGGAAGACTGAAACAATAAATAAATAGAAGGAATGGGGAATGACAATTCAATGAAACAGATCCTTGCCTTCTGAATTTTACAAACAATGGGATGAACTAAATCATTTTCCCAGAGCAGTGATGTGTAATGCAGTCAAGGGGGAGGGGGCACATGGCAAATAAGTAGTATATATTTTTCATAACTACTTAATGAAATACAATAAACTGCAGTATACATAAGTTTGATATCTAATTACAAGGAAGAGTAAATAAATATTGATGTAACAACTGGGGGCATGAAAATCAATTATGGGGAAACAGGGGAAAAGCAAGGTAACAAACAATGCACAACAAATGTAAAATAAAGAAGTTGCAGCATATACGTAAAATAGTAAAGTTATGTAAAACTGCAAATTAAAAACAAAATGTTGGACAATCACACAAATGAAGCTGGTGTACAAAACTAGGGAACATCAGTGAGGAGGGGAGACCAATGAATAATATGAAAAATGCTGACATCAGTACTGGTTTGTATTGGGTTGGCACACAATGAATTAATATGAGGGGCAGTGGGAGGGGGAAAAATAATGTCTCAAGAGCCTTGTGACAGAGGCACACGAAAGAGCCTAAGAGAAAGGGACCCAGACAGCAAGGATGGGGATAAGCGGTAGGAGCAAAGGCAGCTGCCAAAGAACACAGTATTCAGGGTTCAAGCACAGGCAGCTACCAAAGAACACAGTGTTCAGAGGTTTGAGTATAGGCAGCTGCCAAATAACTCAGTGTTCAGGGGTTTGAGCACAGGCAGCTGCCAAAGAACACAGTGCTCAGGGGCTTGAGCACCAGACAGGTGCCAAAGAACACAGTGTTCAGCTTTGAGGTTAGACCCGGAGACAGGGTTATGCTGGATGTTAGCAAATGGGAAAGCAGGAAGGGGTGACAACAAGGAAAATACAGTTAATGTATTGAGGTTTAATCAAATCCTAACAAAAGTACGATAATGCAGAAAACGTTAAAGAGCATGGACAGATGCTTTTTTCTATTACAAAAAAGAAAACTGAAAATCAGAGATGGGGAGAAGACAGTCTATTACTACCCACAGGGAGAAATGCAAAACAAGGCATTACAGAAAAGGGGAGAGTAGCAATAGTATTTCACAGAGAACTTCAGATAACCTCAGAAAAAGTAATAAAGATAGGTAGATGGATCATCTAGCAAGGAGTCGAATGTGTGCACTGAACAACAGAAACAATGCATGCCCCATTCAGGGATGGAGAAGGAACAGAAAGCATGTATGCACCAATCAGGGATGGAGAAGGATTCTACAGGATCTGTTTTGTTAACTATGCACCCACAAGAAGAGGTGTAGTAGAAATAACAGAGGGGAGTAGAATGTCACCACAGAACTGGAAAAGACAGGTTGTACTTAAGGAAGGAATATAACAAAAAGATGAGACGGTAATTAGTCCAAGGAATGAAAGAGAGAGAGAGAGAGAGAGAGAGAGAGAAGGTGGCTAGATATATGGAATGAACAGTATCCATCTGAGAGTGAATACACCTTCTTAAGAAACATTTTGATACAAGCACGTAGGTTAAACTTGTTCTTAGGGAATGAAAACCTAATGGAAAGACTCCAACTGCAGGAGAGACGCATATCAGATTATGCAGCAATGAGACCTAAGAGAAGTGTACAGAAACAGAAAACAATATGAAAGTGGTGGAGGTGGGCCACCTATAACTGGAAGGAGACAGAGAATAAGGGAACACAAAGCAGTCAGTGCAAGACAATATGAAAGCTGGGGACGAACTGTAAGAGTGCTGCGGAGATGAGATCAAGAAGAAACCAATGAGCCTGAAAGGAAAGAATTGATGGAAAGATGGAAGGATTGAGGAGAGGAAAAGAGAGAGAGAGAGATAGAAGTGGTACAGAAAATGGAAAAAGCAAAAGTAGAGTAAAGCACTACAGATCAGAGAAAATGCAATAAGAATGTAATTAGAGAGTAAATCTGTTACGAAACAAGAAGTTCAACAATGGCACTGAAGGGACTACTGCAGGATAATGGGGTAAACATAAAGGAAACAGCTAGCCAAGAAGTACAAGAAGAAGCAGGCAGAGAGAGGCCTATGATAGATTAGGGGAGGAGATGGAGAATATTTAGAGGAGATAATCAGGGAAATATTAAAGAGCTTGGCAGGGAGATTTACAAACAACAGAAAAGGACTGATCTCTGAATGGTAATAGGGAAAAATGAAGAGGGATGCATTCTGGAGAATGAGCAAACAGAAAAGCTAAATGCACAGGTGAAAACTGATGAAATAAGGAAAGTCACATAAAAGATGAAGGAAGTAGAAGTAAAAGCTGGAGCTTTCTCCAAATGAGGAGAGGAAGAAATGTGGGAGATTCTAGAAGAGGAATACAAGAGAATACAGAACTCAAGTAAAATATCTGAAAGTGTGAGGAAGGCCAGGATAACCATGATACCTAAAAGGGGAAGAGAAAAAAATGAATGTAAGATGTAGGCCGACCCCTTTCATTATCATAATTGTGGCAAAGGTATTGGAAGGAAGACTAAATGAAGGACTGTAAAAATAATATAAGTAGGGCAAATGGCTTTGTGAAGGGAATGAAGGCAAAAAATGGTGGCTCCTGCTGGAAGTTATGTCCAGGGAGGAATGAAATCAGTAAAAAGTGTGATTGTGCTCTTTGCCCTGCAGAAGGCCTTTGATATGGTGAGGTGGGAGGCAGGTAGGGGAAGTTCATACACTGGATATAGACCATATACCAAGACTTATAAACTGAAATGCTGATAAATGGAGGTGTATATGAGGAGATAAGGACAGACGGGATTATTCTGGGATGCTTGCTATCCCCAGGCCTGTTCATGCTTGTGATTGAGGAGCTGTCAATGGAAGACAGACACAATTTAGCAAAACCTGAAGAAAATGAGTGGATAAAATCTCAGTTTGTGTTATATGCAGATGACTGCATGTTAATGTCATAGGATGTGTCTGCAGCAATAGGAACTACAAAAAACAGATTTCAGATGTTTGAGGCCATTGCAGAATTCAGGTGCAGCAACAAAAAGACAAGAAAAATGAGATTAGGAAAAGGGAAGAGAGAAGAAGGAATAAGTGAGACAAAAAAGCAGAGCTCTCCAAGTACCGAGGGCTTATACTGGCAACACGTGGGAGAGACAGTAGAGGAAAACAAAATGGAAGTTCAAAAAGTTACAGGATGCTCTACAAAGAGAGTGGCAGAAGGTTTATACATTGCTTGGGAGCATTAATACAGGGAGGATGATACTTTAATAGTAACCATACCTATTTGTTAACCAGGTAGGCCCACTGCACACAGTGTCTTTTCAGAAGTGACCTTGGAGCAATGTCTGGTTAAGTAACTTTCTTAAGGTCACAAAGTAGGCAAACAAGAGCTGTCCTAACAAAAATCCTCCACCTACTCTGCAACACAGAAATAGAAAATTATTCACAACATCTTATTCATTTATTTCCTGGTGGCTAAGCTGTTTTTGATACCTCCAAAGACTTTTCAGGTACAGAAACAGTTGAAATTTCATGCTTCTTTCATTAGACTAAAAACGTAGAATACACCATGCTTATCTATGAGCTGTATATGTGCCCTATGAGATTTTCATACTAGCTGTACATAAATGCCTGTCCCAACCTGTCATCTTATTAATTTCTCCAAGTCTTTTGGGTTTCTAATACCATGATGGGAATGGATCCCATTCCTAAGTCAAAGTTTGATTAATGTTCATGAAATTTGTATTGTTTAAATCTTTGATGTCAGCCAGTAGTGCTCTTCGCAGCACCTGCAATGTGTCCAGTAATGACTCCTTCTGCAATTCATATGGAGTTACGTGTATCGGTAACATATCTAAGTATGATTGTAGATTATTTTTTATGAGACACGTTGCTCCTACTACTATTGTAACTGTCTGGGTATCTTTCTTCCACATTGCTCTCATTTCTGCCTGCAAATCCTGGTATTTTATGACTTTGTGTCTCGCTATAAGTAAGACATAGTAATCACTGAGTATAACAATTTCAATGACCAATGCTACTTTTGTCTTCTTTTAATAGATTACTATATCAGGTTTTCTCGCCTCTATTTTTTTAAACTGTTGGTAATGGGTAAGCGCATGTGATATAAACTTCATAATTTTCTATAATGTTTTAAAGCTCATGTTTTCAATGCTTCTTAGCTACTTTAATATTGTAATGTTTGCACAATCACCAATGCAGCAGGCTTGCCAAATTATTATACCTTTCATTATACAGGTCTTTTGCCATTAATATATCACAACCAGCAACAAGCTGTGCAAATTTTTCCAATTCTGTTTTACGTAACCTGCATTTGTTTGTTTCTCTGTTATGTTCAATGAATTTTGTAAACCAATGTGTACGTAGTCCACTATCCTGGGCTGCAAATATTAGCCTTTCGTCTTTTGGTTTAAATTCACTCTTTTGATTTAAATCATCTTACTATGTGGGACTGAGGATGGTTGATTAGAATTTTCCTCACCCTTTAATTTTGTGCTGCATCTCAGATCTAGAATATCAGATGTAGGATGTTGACAGGACACTGCTGTTTGTAACACAGGATGGTGGTGAAAATGGTGTCAGCACGCATTAACCAGTGACACACAGTGCATAGATGAGGCACAGTCAGCACGCATTAACCAGTGACACACAGTGCATAGATGAGGCACAGTCAGCACCCATTAACCAGTGACACACAGTGCATAGATGAGGCACAGTCAGCACGCATTAACCAGTGACACACAGTGCATAGATGAGGCACAGTCTGCACCCATTAACCAGTGACACACAGTGCATAGATGAGGCACAGTCTGCACCCATTAACCAGTGACACACAGTGCATAGATGAGGCACAGTCAGCACGCATTAACCAGTGACACACAGTGCATAGATGAGGCACAGTCAGCACGCATTAACCAGTGACACACAGTGCATAGATGAGGCACAGTCTGCACGCATTAACCAGTGACACACAGTGCATAGATGAGGCACAGTCTGCACCCATTAACCAGTGACACACAGTGCATAGATGAGGCACAGTCTGCACCTATTAACCAGCGACACACAGTGCATAGATGAGGCACAGTCAGCACACATTAACCAGTGACACACAGTGCATAGATGAGGCACAGTCAGCACGCATTAACCAGTGACACACAGTGCATAGATAAGGCACAGTCAGCACCCATTAACCAGTGACACACAGTGCATAGATGAGGCACAGTCAGCACGCATTAACCAGTGACACACAGTGCATAGATGAGGCACAGTCAGCACCCATTAACCAGTGACACACAGTGCATAGATGAGGCACAGTCAGCACCCATTAACCAGTGACACACAGTGCATAGGTGAGGCACAGTCAGTACGCATTAACCAGTGATACACAGTGCATAGATGAGGCACAGTCAGCACCCATTAACCAGTGACACACAGTGCATAGATGAGGCACAGTCAGCACCCATTAACCAGTGACACACAGTGCATAGATGAGGCACAGTCAGCACCCATTAACCAGTGACACACAGTGCATAGATGAGGCACAGTCAGCACGCATTAACCAGTGACACACAGTGCATAGATGAGGCACAGTCAGCACGCATTAACCAGTGACACACAGTGCATAGATGAGGCACAGTCTGTGATTTGTAGAGGAGAACCTGTGGCAGTTTGGTTAGACCTATGGTTGGCTGTAGCCGGTGTCACAGGTTCCTTGTGTTTCCTGAAGTTAGGCACAATGATCTTGGACACCAGGAGGGCAATCCATCTGGTGTCTGTGAAAGCTACATCTGGTGGTTGCATTCATTTTGCAGTAATTCCTATGCTACTTTATTGTCACAAGACACCTTTCTGGTGAGTGGCTAGGTATGGACAGGGATAGGCTCCACATGTGGATGGGGATGTATTGCACTGGGCACAAATGATGTTAATCATTCCATAGCATAATACATGTGGCCATAGGTACAGCGGCTACGTATGAAGACAATGAAGCATCTTCTTGTTTGGTAGATCACAGAACTTGTGTCATCTCTGTGTGTAAACTCCAGTACCATAAGGATTAAAGCAGTGGAAACACCCCTGACATTCAAAGGATAGATACGACAATTTACAGATTCTTAACAAAAAAAAAAAAAAAAAAACAGAGTGACGTGCACATGGAATGTTCCTATCACATAAGTGTCGTCACATTAAAGCAAAATATCCCAAACGTAAACGGCATATTCAGTGGGGGGGGGCATAAATGAGCATGCATCATCACTGTTTTCATAACAAGCCTTACTTTCAATGGGAGCGCACATTCCCATGGAGAGAGTGACCGTAGTTAGATACTCTACCTCATGTCTATGACTACATGTACACATCACCATATCATTTTACAAGAGTCGCGCCATCACATTTGGAACTCAGCATTACACGTTTCTTTTGTTCATTTTCCATTTTATTACTTTTACATCTGAATCAGCCAACTAAATAACGATCCGTTGACTACATTAGACAAGTACAACAAATGAGTCTAAAATGAAGGACAAAAATGGTAAACTTTAGAAGAAATGCTGGACTAATAAATGATACTTTAACAATTTTCCTCAGTCATAGCCTAGGAACATTTCTTGAGCCTTTAAATGTTTCCTCAGTCACAGTCCAGGGGCATTTCTTCCATTTCATCTGCTAGGGCAGATGCTTCCTTATTTCAGAATGATCCACAAACTGTAAGTATTGACTGATTACCTTTCAAATCCCAAATCCCAGAACGCCGAATGCCAGAATGTCGAGATGAGGATATCAAAGGCTTATAATCATGAATGGCTTATTTTTCCTAGTGAAAAGAAACACTTGTCCATCACATAAGTTAAACACATCAGCCTATGTAAAAGCCACCTAGGTGGGGGGCTACACCCTCCAACTATATATTCCAACTCCAGGATCGCACTACAGTGGGGAAAAGGGCATATCTCAACATGCTGGACAAGTGTTTTCTTTCCCTGGGAAAAATCAGCCTTCTCGTCTTGACATTCTGGCATTTGGCATTCTGGGATTCATGGGTTCATAGGTAGGTACTAGGCTATTGGTCCTAGGGCCTATATAAGCCTACCCAAAATGCACCCTGGCTTTCGCCACCCAAGAAAATAATTTTTCTGTGCTACTTTCGAGCAGAGCCACAGAAGTGATCCCCGGGGTGAATTTCCTATCTCCCATACAATCATCAAGATTTTTCTTGAAGAGTGCTAATGAGGAGCTTTGTTTGATATAGCTAGGTAGTTTGTTCCAGAGTATGGGAAGTCTGTGGGACAGGAATCTATCCTTCCAGCATGTTCTGTTTATTGTGGTGACAAGGTTTAGGTCCCTAGAGCATATAGCTTGGAGGGATTGGGATTTTTTTAAATGGAGCATGTCCAAAAGCTCTGGGTTTGACATAGCTTTGTGCGTTAGGCAGAGATCACCTCTGAGTAGGTGATATGTGATGGAGTAAAGCTGCAGTTTTTTGAGACCGTCTGCGTAGGGCATATGTTTGAGGCCAGTAATCCACTTTATAGGTTCATAGGTTCATACTAGGCTATCTGCCTTAGGGCATTTATAACCCTAGCCAGAGTGTGATTGGCTTTCACCACCCATTTTAAATGAATTTTGCTATGCCCTTTTTCGAGGTTAGTATACTGTGCCTCTGTCTAACAGTGACACAGAAGTGATACCCGGGGTAAACCTACGATCTCCTATCCACTCATCAAGATTCCTCCTGAAGACAGTCAATGAGGGACTCTGCCTAACCTGGACTGGGATTTTATTCCAGAGTGAAGGGAGCCTCTGGGTTATGAATCTGTTCCTCCAGCATGTCCTATTTATTTCAGTGCTGAGGTTCACTCTCGAGCGCGTAGTTCGATGGGATTTGGATTTTCTGAGGTGCAGCATGTCCATTAATTCCGGGTTGGACATGGCTTTATACATCAGGCACAGATCGCCTCTGAGCAGGCGGTATGCCACTGAGTAGAGCTGGAGTTTCTTTAACCAAGCAGCATATGGCATCTGTTTGAGCCCTTTGATCCTCTTGGTGAGGTACTTTTGGGGTCTTTCCAGTTGCTGCAGGTGTCTGGTAAGGTACATCCCAAAAGGGGTATTGTACTCAATTATGGGCCTGATGAGGGATGAGTAAAGAGGCACGATGACCTCCCCTGATCTAGACGTGAATCCCTTCATGTTTAGATGGGCTATATAAAATGTTTTGCTAACCACTTTGGCCACGTGCTTTTCAAATGAGAGATTGCTATCAACTTGGGTCCCCAGGTCCCTAATTACTTCTTCCGTACTTAATGGATTACCACCTATGTGGTAATTTGTAGGCACTTCGTTTTTGCCAAAAGGGATGACTATACACTTTTTGGTGTTTAGCTTGAGGCCATGGCTCTGGCACCAGTTGTCTGTTTCTATGAGGCCCTTTTGTAGGATGCTTGTGTCAGCTGGAGAGTCGATTATGGCACCTAGTTTGCAGTCATCTGCGAACTTGGTCAGCCACAGTCCTTCTGTGTTGGCCTGTACCTCCGAGAAATATATACCAAACAAGAGAGGTCCCAGGAGTGAGCCTTGTGGGACGCCACTTGTAACTGGTTTGGAGTCTGACATGGCTCCAGCATTTCTAACCATGTGGGTTCTGTCCTTGAGCCAGTTTGCAACCCATCTAGTGACATAGGGGTTTATATTTAAGCTGGTGAGCTTATCTATAATGCCCAAGTGGGGTATTGCATCGAAGGCTTCTGCAAGGTCCAGGTAGGCTGTGTGTACCACCTTCCCCTCGTCAATGGCCTTGGTGACTTTTTCAAAGAAATCAACCAGGTTTAAGAGGCAGGATCTGCCCTTAACAAAGCCAAACTGGGTAGAATCCAGTGTCTGTAGGGCACCAATATCTTTATTTATGAGGTCCATGATGATCCTTTCCATAGCTTTGCAGACCAAGCTAGTCAGGCTTATGGGGTGATAGTTTCCAGGATCCGTTGAGGCACCACCTTTGTGGAGAGGGACCACTGTTGCTGTACGCCACTTTTTGGGTGCATATCCTGTAGGAAGGCTGAGATTGAACAGTAGTTTTATGTTTGGGTTTAGCTCTTCTTGGAGTTCATGTAGAACGCAGCCCGGGACACCGTCTGGTCCCATTGATGCTGTGTTTTTTGCTTTGGAGAGGGCGGCTCTTATATGAGCATTTGAGATGTCAGCGGGGCAGCACTCTGCTGGGATAGATATTTGCCCTTTTGGTGGGGGGGGGGGGGGTTGGGCTGAACCTGTCAGCTAGGATGTTGGCAATGTCTGTGGGTTTGGTGTATTTTTTGTCATTTTGGACTAATTCTGAGCATATCTGGGAATTCCCACCCAGGTTCCTAACATAACTAAAGAAAGCCTTGTGATTATCCTTAGTGTCCTGTGGAATTTTTCTCTTGAAGCTGGCCTTAGACGATTTTATGAGTGCCCGTAGTTTTTTGCTAATACTGATCAGAGATGCCTTCCCTTTTTGAGATTTTGCTCTATCATGTAGTAGCTTCTTCCTTCTATTGTATAGTTTGTTTATGGCTGGGGTCCACCAGACAGGACGCCTGCCTTTGGAGGATTGGGTCTTGGTTTTATTTGGGATTGCATAATCCATGCATTCCTGAAGGTGTTCATAGAATGCGTTTATAAAGGATTCTGCGGTCTGGGCCATATTTTCCACAGGCCCAGGGGTTTTGAAGGATTCCACCTCGGTTTTGAGGAGTGTGAAATTTGCTTTAGAGAAGTTTTTCACTGTGGTTTCTGGGCAGGGGATGGGGTCGGGATGTGAATATCCAGTGAGATTAGTTTATGGTCTGATCTTACCAGTGAGGGATACACTTCTGGTCTGGAGCATAGAGCCCCCATGTTGGTGATGATCAGGTCCAGT
Source organism: Protopterus annectens (assembly GCF_019279795.1). Classification (NCBI taxonomy): domain Eukaryota; kingdom Metazoa; phylum Chordata; order Ceratodontiformes; family Protopteridae; genus Protopterus; species Protopterus annectens. Next base: position 91,688,910 of record NC_056746.1, on the reverse strand, counting down.
ATGTTTTCCCCTCTTATGGGAGTGGTAACAAGTTGTTCCATAGCATTTGAGTTTATAAATTCTAGGAACCTTTGGGCTAGGGTGTTGGAGCTAGAGTAATGCTCCCAGTCTATGTTTGGGTAGTTGAAGTTGCCCAATATAATGGTTTTTGGAGAGACCTTCATATTTTCCAGTGTTCTCAGAAAGGCAGAGTGGGGTTCCTGAGTTTGGGAGGGTGGTCTGTAGCAGGCTATAAACTGGAAGGCAGTTTTACCCACTGTTAGTTGCACATGGATAGTCTCTGATGCTTCGTGCTGTGCCACCAACCTGGAGGTGTGGGTATCTTTGACGAATATTGATACTCCCCCTCCTTTTGTGGTTCAGTCCAAGTTTTGGGGCCGAAAAGCATGGTATGAGGTATAACCTGGTAGTGCTGGGGTGCTCTCGGGAGCCTTGAACCAGGTTTCTTTTACTGCACAGATATCGATGTTCTCTATGCTAAGGAGAGTTTCGAGTGCATGCATTTTGAGGTTTAGACTTCTGGCATTGAGTAGCATTACTCTTAGTTTCTTATCCCTTGTGATACCTATGGAGGTGGGTTTGTCTTTTGAGCCTTGCCTAAAAACGGCACTATGGGGGTGGCAAGAGCCTTTGCCAATATCCGAAAGCCCAGGGGTGACAGGTGCAAGCCGTCCCTAGCGAAGCATCATGGATTGTCGAACATGTCATCCCAGGCTGACAGGCATTGGATCCCCTTTGAATGACACCAATACTTAAGCCAATTGTTGAAATTGATCATCTTGTCTTCATATTGTGGCATCATTCTTAGTGAGGGTAAGATGCTACTCAAGGTGAGGGTCATACCGGCCTGGGCTACATGCTCAGAGAGCTCCTCTATGTCTCTTTGCATGTAGTCCAGGGAGGTACATCTCAGGTCATTCACACCAGCATGGACAATGACTGAGTCATATTTGTACTTGCCTTGGAGTGACCTGAGTGCTTGTCTTATGTGGCGGATCCTAGCGCCCGACAGGCAGCTCACCGTGACCTCTCCTTGTTCAGCCTGGTGAGCGGGACGTCAGTGTGCCTGATGATAGAGTCACGTATTTCTGCGGCCTTTCCAGTTGTTGTAGATGTCTTGTGAGGTATGTTCCAAAATGGGCATTGTACTCTATAATGGGACTAATGAGTGTCGAGTAGAGGTGAACAATGACCTCTTTTTCCTGGATGAAAAACCTTTTGTGATGAGGTGTGCCACATAGAAGGATTTCCTGACTACTGTGGTGATGAGATTATCAAAGGAGAGACTACTGTTCACGTGTGTCCCAAGGTCTCTTATCACACATTCAGTGTTAAGTGGACTACCGTTTATGTGGTAGTTCATGGGTACAGAGTTTTTACCAAAGGGGATGACAATGCACTTTTTGTCATTGAGCTTGAGGCCATGGCTTTGATACCAGGCATCTGTCTCAGTGAGGCCCTTTTGTAGGATGTCCACATCTTTTGGAATTTTGATTATGGCTCCTAGTTTGCAGTCATCTGTGAACTTCATTAGCTGAAGACCTTCTGTATTAGCCTGTACTTCAGAGAAGTAGATACTAAACAGTAGAGGACCCAGGACTGAACCCTGTGATAATCTACTTGTCACTGGTCTGAAGTTGGATTTGGAGTCTGCTATTTTCACAGTGTGGGTTCTGTCAGTGAGCCAGTTGGCAACCCATCTTGTGACATAGGGATTTCTACCTAGTTTAGTGAGTTTATCTATAATTCCAGAGTGGGGAATGGTGTGGAAAGTCTTGGCGAGATTTAGGTAGGCTGTGTGAACTACCTTATCCTCATCTACGGCTTTGGTGACTGCTTCAAAGAAGTCTATCAGGTTTAGGAGACATGATCTGCCTTTTACAAACCTGAACTGGGTGGGGTCCAGAGTTTGGAGATTACCAATGTCATTGTTTATAAGTTCCATGATGATACATTCCATAGCCTTGCAGACCAGGCTCATCAGGCTAATGGGGCGGTAGTTTCTGAGGTCCGTGGTGGCTTCCCCTTTGTGGAGTGGGATAACCATCGCTGTGCACCATTCAGTGGGCACATAGCCTGAGTTGAGGCTATGACATGGTACTTAGGTGGGGTGCCAGTTCGTTCTATAGTTCATGTAGAATGCAGCCTGGGATGTTGTCGGGTCCCATGGATGCTGTGTTCTTGGCTTTGGAGAGTGTGTTTTTTACCAGTGCAGCCGTAATTACGGGAACTTTGCATTCTTCCGGTATAGAGATGGGCCCTTTAGAGGATGAGAGGGGGGTAAAGTTAGCACTGAACCTATCTGGCCAGGATGTTGGCAATGTCAGTTGGTTCTGTATATTTAGTGCCATTGTGCTGTAACTCAGATCAGTTCTGAGTGTTGCCATTGAGATTCTTGACATAGTTATAGAATGCTTTGTGGTTGTCTTTAGAGTCAGTGGCGATTTTTTTTTCAGGATTTGAAAGGTAATCCAGTACTGACACAGAACATGGAGAATTCTCTCCTTTACAGTGTAGATACAACCTAAGAAGTAAAACTTCAAACGGAGAGAGCGAGGGATACTAGCAATCAACTTGCGCTGATTTTAATATACGTTCACATTACAGGAACTGAGAAAGCAGTTTTGACAAGAGACTTAAAATGTATAATGGTCTCGTATATGTCTTTCCCTTAGATTCTTTTACATTTATAGTTATTTGTTCGAATGATTAATTTCAAATACTTTTTTATGAAATTAATCATGTGGAAATGATATATCTGTTTATTTTTTATAAAGCATTTTTCAAGAGGCAACTTTTAGAAATCAATCTGACTTCATTCCACATTTTTCATGCCTTACAATAGCTGCATTTTATGATGTGTTGAAAAAGGGGATACTACAATGCATTTTAAGAGTCATATGTTTTTACCTTTAAATTCAACTATACAGTGGGAGGGGGCAGCAAACATTACACTTATTGGCTGATAACAGTGATCTAATGGTTAAAGCTGCTGTTAAAGGAGGCAATGCTGTAATATTGCCTGGACAGATGTAGTTATGAATGTACAAAAATGCAAGACAGTATTTTATCAACCACACAAACTGCTTTGTTTGAATGTATGGGACAAATTACAAGTCAGGGATTCTGTCAGATCTACACACATCTCAGTTAATTTGTGTAAATGCTAGAATGCCTTCATTTTATTGTTTACCCAAGGTGCATAAAAACTCCAGTGCCCCTCTTGAGATACCCATAGTTTCTCAGGTTGGCTCAATAGAGGATGCCTTGTTTCCTGGTGGAATTTTCTTTAACTCACAACATTTTTATTTTAATGGAGGCTTTGTCTTACTACATAAAGGAGCAGCAATGGGGGATGAAGTTTGCGTCCAACTATGCAAGCCTATTTATGGGTTTACTAGGAAACTGATATATTTATTTATTCAGATTGTTATTACATGAATTAGGTTCTGCTTTATGCCTGTTACATTGACAATTTACTTGTTATAGTCAGAGTTGCTATTAATTCGGGGGTGTTATCAGCAGATTGCATATGAATAGATTTGGGATTTTATTTACAATGTATAGTCAAACAAAGTACCATTTAACATTTAAATTCAGTTATTTATGTGAAAAAAATAATATTATTTTAACCAGCATGTATAGGAAGCTAACTTCAGTTAATAGCTTTCTTTCAGCCCCTTGTACGCTTCCTCAACATTAATTAAAATAACTCCTTTTTTCCAAATCTTTTGGGTTTTTAATACCATGATAGGAATGGACCCCATTCCTAAGTCAAAGTCCGATTAAAGTTCATGAAATTAGTATTGTTTCACTCTTTGATGTCAGCCAAAAGTGCTCTTCGCAGCACCCATAATGTGCCCATTAATAATTCTTTCTGCAATTTGTATGGAGTTACATGTTTTGGTAGCATATCGAAATATGATTGTAGACTCATTTTTATAAGACCCATTGCTCTTACTACTGTTGGAACTATCTGGGCATCTTTCTTTCACATTGCTCTCATTTCTGCTTGCAAATTCTGATATTTTATGACTTTGTGTCTCTCTGTATGCAGAACACTGTAGTCACTGGGTGTGGCAGTTTCAGTGATCAATGCTACTTTTGTCTTCTTTTCTTGGACCACTATATCTGTTTTTTTGGCATCTATCTTTTGAACTGTTGGCAATGGATGATCCCATGTGATATAGACTTCATCATTTTCTATGACGCTTTGTGGCTCATGTTTCCAGTGTTTTTCAGCCACTTCCATACCATAATGTTTGCACAATCCTGATTGCAACAGTGTTGCACATTATTATGCCTTTCAGTATGCAGTCCTTCTGCTATTAGTGTGTTGCAACCAACAATGAGGTGTGTAACTGTTTCCAGTTCTGTTTTACAAAACCTACATTTGTCTGTTTCTCCCACATGTTCAATGGACTTTGTAAACCAATGTGTACATAGCCCACTGTCTTCTGCCACTAATATTAACCTTTCATTTCTTGGTTTGAATTTGCTTCTCCTTAACCATTCCTGCATTCGTTCCTGATCAACATGAGGTTCTTCCAGAAGTTTTCTATACTTGCAACTATATTTTTATGCTTCTATAAGGAGACATACATCCAAATCCTGGGCCCATCCATCACCCCACCATTCATAACTCTACCTCTCACAACTTAATAAACTAATCCTCTCTAAACAAACATATTTCCTTTGACTCTATGAATGCCCGTAGTATTCCAAACAAAGTTAGTGAAATCCATGCCTGGATAGCGTTCCACACCCATGATGTCATCACCCTAAAAGAGACTTGGCTAAAACCCCAAACCTCTGATAAAGACATTCTCCCCCATGGTTATAATATACTCCAGATAGATCGCCAAAACAAAAAAGGGGGTGGCGTAGCCATCCTCTACTTTACCCACCTCACCATTACAAGTATTATGAAACCTATCCCATCCTTTTCTCCTGCTGAACTACTGACAGCTAGCCTTAAAATAAATGACCACACCACTATCACCAAAGCAGCCATCTATATTCCTCCAGGAGACAACATTCCTCTGCTCAAAAATATTCTTTCATACTTTTCTCAACACATCCCCAATGAAACTATCCTCTTTGGGGATGTCAACGTTAACTGGTTAACTCTCAGTAATCCAAACTCTAATACTCATATTAATTTATATGGCTTTACACAGCTAATCTCCCAACCTACCATACAAACAACTGACACATCTAGTACTTTTATTGACTGGGTACTTGTATCTAATCCTTCCAAATATCATAACCCTGAAACCCTACCAAACACCCTGAGTTATCACTGCCCTATAAAAGTGCTTAGGTTGACTCCCCACTTCTCAAAACTTCCTAAATGTATCACTTGTCATAAACTCTCTAACTTCCATCCAGAAACCTTTAATGTCCTCCTCTTACTCTGAAGTAAACTGGAAATTCCTTACCCAACTCCTACTAGAAGAAGCAGTCCTAGCTTTTGACTCCACCTTCCTTAGCATCTTAGACTCACTTGCTCCCCTTCACAAAGTCCGAATTAAGTCCACCATATCTCCATGGCTTTCAAAAGCCACTCGTACCCTTATGATAACTAAAGGCAAATTATGGAAAAAATGGTCACAAACTAAGCTCCCTGCAGACTTACAAAAATATAAAGAACTCAGAAATCTGACAAAAAAACACATAAACAAAGATGAAAAGGGATACTACAACAAACCTCCCACAGCCCTAAAATCTAATCCTAAAAAATTCTGGAACTCTATTTACCAAATATTACATCCCGGTAATCTTAGCTCCCCCAATCCATGCCCAGACAAGACATCTGAAGTAACTGTCAATATCTTCAATACCTATTTTATCGATTCAATATCTAAGCTACTGAACCCTAACTCAAACTCCTCTACTACTAAGATCTCCAACTTTTCTGAACCTACTCCTAATACTATCTCCTCAAATACATTCTCCCTCAAACTTGTACCTACTAGCTACATCAAAACTCTACTCTCTAAATTAAAACTATGCTCAGCATCAGCTGACAATATTCCTTCCACTTTTCTTCTACTAGCAGCTGACTCTCTTGCTCTCCCTGTATCTATCCTAATTAATCGCTCTATCTCTGAATCTAATGTCCCTTCCATCTGGAAACAATGCTACACTCTACGTGTACACAAAGGAGGTAACTCCTCTGATATGTCCAACTTCAGACCTGTTGCTATCCTCTCCCTTCTCTCTAAAGTACTAGAAAAATGTATTCATAAACAAGTTATGTAGCATCTAATACAGGAAAATCTGCTTACACCCACTCAGCACAGCTTCAGACCCAAACATAGCACCACTACAGCTCTATTATCCTTCCTCAACACTGACTCTATAGCCATGGATGACCATAAAATTATTTCTTGCCTATTCCTGGACCTCTCAAAAGCTTTTGACACTGTCTCACACTCTCTTCTGCTGCACAAACTGCATAACCTCAACTTCTCCTCTGATACTGTTGCATGGTTCTCCAGCTGCCTCACTGATAGATCTCAATCAGTGAGATGGCACTCTGCACTCTCCCCTCCTCTCCCTGTCAAAATGGGTGTACCTCAAGGGTCTATCCTAGGGCCTTTACTTTTTAATATCTTTACTAATCAGCTCTATACCTCCTATCCTCAGTCATCTTTAGTGCAATACGCAGATGACTCTACAGTCATCACCACAGCCAACTCTCCCTCTAAGCTCTTCTCAGCTACTCAGGCATCTATTAACTTAGTTGAAACATGGCTGTCCAACAACCAGCTCATCCTTAACCCTAAAAAAACAAAGCTGTTACTCTTCCTACCTAAAAAGTTCAACAATATTAAACCCTCCTTCTCCATACAGTCCCTTAATAACACTCCCATTCAGGTAAAATCCAGTACTAAGCTCTTAGGCGTAACCATTGACGATCAGCTTAAATTTGACTTGCATGTTAATAACTGTATCAAAAAGACACATTCAAAACTAGGGTTCCTTTAGTGTAACAAGAAATTCCTTACCTCTGAAGCCAAGATTACTCTTTCTCTTACCTACCTTCTACCCAGTCTAATGTACAGTTCTCATTTTCTCACAAATCTTAACTCAGCACTCCTGACTAAATTCAAATCTACCTACAACAAGATAGCTAGATTTGCTGCCCAACAAACCTACAAATCCCATCACTGTCTCTCTCTAAAACACCTAAACTGGCTTGAATTACCCCACCAGCATCTTCTCTCTCAGCTCCAGATCATCCATTCTATCCTATACCAGCCTTCCTACTGCCGAGCACTATCCCCTCTCATCTCCCATTATTCTTCCTCCAGACCTCTCCGAAGCTCTAACCAAGACTTACTACAAATCTACAAACTCAAGTCTAAATTTGGATGCAACATGTACAGCTGTCACCCACTATTGCCTGCAATAGGCTCCCACTAGAAATCGGGACCCTTACACATCCTAAACAATTTAAGACAGCCACCAAAGAGCACTTTAAAAGTCACTGGCCCTACCACTGCACTCTCCCTCCTTAACACCCCCTACTTCTCATACCTTAATCTACTTTCTGCCCTTAACTCACTCTTCTCACTAGCTCTCTCTAACCTTCCTTGACTGCTCTTTCTACCGTCTTCTAAAATCTATTAAGCAAATCGCCTCAGAGAAATGTTCTATTGTAATTGTCTTGCCTTCATGCAACTACATCATGATAAAACTGGGTTTGTGTAACCACTTACCCCAAAAACTATACTCATCTTAATGACATATTTCTTTTTATACATCTTGAAATAGTTATGCTATACTCCTGATTACTGACACTGTATAACATTGTATTGCTACTTAATGCCTTGTAATAATCCTGTAACATTGCTGTTTAATGCTAATTTATAATGAAAGTTGTATAATATGTTGAACCTTTTCTCCCCGGACCTCCGCAGAAAAAGTGCTCTTCAGCTCAGTCAGACAATCCCGGTCAACAAATGTAAAATAAAATAAATTATAAATAAAATAAATAAATATTTATGCATTTTCCACATTTCTTGCCTTCTCATCTGGTCCTTCACCTTATATCCTTTCTTTTGTTTTTGGCACATTCAGTTGCTGCCTGATTTTTACCTACTTCTGGTTTGATTTCCATTCCTGCTTGATGCCGATATACTTCTGCTAGCCTAAGCAGGGAAGTCATCTTAGATTTATTCTCCTCATGTTTTAAAACATTCACTACATTTGGGTCTTGTGAGATCAGTAGATATGTATGCAGTCTCATGATTGCAGATCTGTACATGTAATCAATTTCAAGGAGGCCCATCCCTCCTTCAGAATGGGAAATATATATTCTTGGTATGCACTGATTTTTATAAATCATTTGTGAGCATGAAGCATCCTTCTTGTTTTCCTATCTAATCTATCCAACATGTTTTGGGGCCAGTCAGTCCCTCCAAAACTATAAGGTAGGACAGGAAGAGCAAATTGGTTTATAGCTTGGATTTTGTTCCTAGATGTCAACGCTGTTTTCAGGATTAATTCAAGTCTTCTAAAGTACTCCTTACTAAGTTTTATTCGCATTTGTTCATGTTTTATTGTTGATCCTTCATCAGTTCCCAGATATTTATACACTCCCTCTTGCTCAAGTTCCTTTAGATCACATTCCTGTCCCAGGCTGAGGTTTTCTTGGTGCTGCAGTTTTCCTGCTTTAGGTTGCTTTTGCACATTTATCAAGACCAAATGAGATTCTTATATCATCTGAAAAGGTTTTGGAAGCTTGCAGCTGTGCTTTCAGTTCCTCATCTGATGAGCTATACAGTTTTAAATCATCAACAAAGAGAAGATGAGAAGTCTTTACACTTTGTTGTTTTCTAGGAGCCAAATTATAACCATGACCTAAGCTGTTAAGTAGACAGTTTAATGGGTTAAGGGCAAGGCTGAATAGCAACGGTGACAGGGAGTCACCCTGGAATATCCCCCTTTGAATTTTTATCCCTGAGATAATAATTTTTCCTTTATCATGGCTTACTTGCAAAGTGACCTGCCACTGTTTCATTGTCACTGTAATGTAAGTTGATCAGTGCAGAGTGTATCTTATATATTTTTAAGCACTCTTTTATCTATGAATGTGGGATACTATTAAAATGTTTTTTTGTAGTCAATCCATGCCATACTTACATTCTTCCCTTTTTATAGTTCTCCACTATAACTTTATGTAACAGCAAATGATCCTTTGTTCCATATGACTTTCTTTTATTGCCGTTTTGTTCTTTTGCCATGATTGAGTTTTTTGCTAAATGACTACAGACTCTGTTGAAATCAATTCCAGTGTATAGTTTATAAGTTGTTGAAAGGCAAACATATAATGACTTTGATTTCAGCTAGCTCTTCTCTGGACACCAAATACAGTTCTGGTGCTACATGGATTTTATCTGCGGACACAATAGCCCATTTTTGCTATTCAGTAACCCCAGCTCATTTGCATACAGATCCATGCACACAACCTGGATACTTCACTATTCCAGGGCCTGCCTCCTTAGCAACCACTGAAATATACCAGTGTACATACTCCATGCAGGGCCCTATAATGCATTATCCTCACATATTTATTATTTTTAGTTTTTATCATTTTTAATATTTTTTTTTGCATAACGGCACATTTGTGCACTGTTAAGCACCACACAAATGTAATATGGGTATTAAAAATTATTTGTTACATTACTTTGCATGAGTTTTTAGACACACAGGGCATAGTTTTGCACATAACTATGTCTATTATGCAATTCCTAACTTTCTAAATGGGCTTTTACATCCCCTGTTCCATTATTTTTTTGTACACAAATATTTTCTGTGTACACTTCAGACACCAACATGGGGTCTGCAGGACTGTCTATCTGCTTGCTGGATCACTCCAGCACCCTCATTTGCATGCAATGCACCTGCTTATGAGGTGATTTGCATGCCACGGACACGTCCATGGCCGCAAGCTTGTGCACACCCCTCTGTTCTGTTTACTGGATCACATGGAGCCTTACTTCCATGTTAGGTCTGTGCCACTATGCCTACAGGGAAAATCTATCCATGTAGGCTTTACTGAATTCCCCCCATCAACAAGTAACACAAATTTTATAATAATGTTTTTTAGCAATTAGTTGAAAGTTAATTTATCTTGTTTAACAGGCAAGATATGCTTGACTAAATAAAAATATTGGGCTACTATTTTGGAGCCTAAGGCAACTGCAGTTGTCAGTGTTTGAATATATGAAAATAATAAATGAATGAATTGCTTGTAAAATTTAATGAGAAGTCTTCAGGGAAGGCTGCTTTTTGATTTAGAAAAGAATACATTTTTTCAAGTTAACCAACTTTAGTAAAAGAAGGAGAAAAAATGTAAATCAGTTTTCTGTTTTTGTAAACTATATTACAGATGCGCTTGTTCACGGTCTCCCTGAACCTGTCATCACAATAACCAGGAGAAAAGCTTTAATAATGTACTGGATTGTTGAAATATATTTAACTTCTGACTGTATTTGACATGTAGCACACAATCCTGAAATCCTTTTGCTAAAAACTAGAAACAAACTTACCAATTTATCCATTGTTATAGTATAATTTTTTTCTAAGAAGATTCCATATAATTTTCTTGCAAAATTTGAGCTAAATTATGCAGTAGATTTTTATATAAACCAACATATTTATCAAAATTTACTGGTATTGCTTGTCCTTTACACATGAAGTTGATGAAGCAGGCATCCAGAATGGATAAAAGGTAACAATAAGAGGCCAGTGATAATACAGAATTGTGCAAACCATTCAAGCCTGTGCAGTGCTAGCCATCCCACTGATTAGAGACTTATGTGTGCAATGTACATGTCTTTAGAAAGTTGTGCAGCTTGGCAGCACACCGATATAATACAGGTGCTTGTGGTATAAAGATACCAGTTTTGACCTAAGGAGTTACAGCAGTGATCATACATGGTCAGAATGTTGTGTTACTCATGTCAGTGATTGGGGATATTCAAGTCTGAAAATACATTTGCTGCTCTGTCATCTGCATGCAAGTTTATTTGCATGAAAGCCATGTTCACAAACCTTCTAGTGGCATTCTGTGTAATAACAGGCATTAATCCTTTTTGTTACCATTGTGATGAGTGTTGTTTGTGTAATGTTCTACACAGCTGTTGTATTATCATGGCTTTTAATCAAACCTGGACTGTCACAATGTGGTACATATGTGCATGTGCATGCATCAAGGCATGTGCTCATGTGTTAGCATATATTAATTGCTATGTCCACACATGTGCTGGACTATGCATGCAGTGCCTGTATGTGTACTTACAGGTTACCTATCAAAACATCTATTCTTCATAACATCTAAACTCAAAACATCAAGACCATAACATCTAAACTTCAAAACATCTAACACTCATAACATCGAATCTCAAAACATTGAAAACTGCAAAGCAAGTATAAATATCATCCCACACACTGTTTACTACACTTCTGCAGGGGGGAAAGCCCCCCTGCACCCCCCACACCCCCCTCCGTAAATTAAATATACCAACTCCGAGATCACACTACAGTGGGGTTAGGAAATTATCTTTTTCCCCCCACTGTAGTGCGATCTTGGAGATGGTATATTTAATTTATGGGGGAGTGTGGGGGGCAGAGCCCCCATTTGGGGGGGTGCAGAAATGTAGTAGACAGTGTGTGGGATGTTATTTACAGTTGATTTATAGTTTTCAATGTTTTGAGATTCGATGTTATGACTTTTAGATGTTTTGAAGTTTAGATGTTATGGTCTTGATGTTTTGAGTTTAGATGTTTTGAAGAGTAGATGTTTTGATAGGTAACCGTACTTAAGATGCACTTCTGGATTTTTCTGTGAGCTGTTTACAATTTTGCATGAAATCTTCAGTTGCATTCACACATAAACAGTTTTGAACTGGCCAAGGATGGCCTTACTTTAAGGGTACGGTACTCTCTCTGACATGCTACTGCTGCTGTACCCCATCTATTTTGTGCATAAATTAATTTCTCCTCCAAACAATCTTCATGTTAGCCCTGTTTGCCAACTTTCTTTTCAGTTTCAATCCCATCGTTTCTTCTTCTATTGATATCCTGATGTTGTCGTCTACCCTAAAGGCTTATTCCATGATTACTGGGTATTTTGTGAAGCATACAACAGGTTAAAAATTGTCACTGAACATTCAAGGCTACAGTATACTGCATGAACAGATCAGCCTGGATTGTAAAGAACATTTCAGTATGATAAGCACATGCTTAATTATCTTGCATGTCCCATCCTACATATAATATTGTTAGCTCTGCCCAGGGTTTTTTTATATCTTTCACACAAGTGTTGAAAGAGAAAGATGAACCATTGTCCTTCCAGCTCTTCAGGTATTAACATAACTTTAGTAAAGTGAACCCGCCATATGTTTTACACTATGACTTCAATATGGTATCTATATTTATACTATCCCTGACCTGCTATGTATTCCATCTACCTATTGTATGTATTGTGTATAGCTTCCATTGTAATAATGTTCTCACATTATATTTTAAGTCACCTTTCCATTGTCACCCTGTATTGCATGCCTTCTGATTGAACTATACCTTATATATCACCTCAGCAGTCAATGCGTTCTTGTTATTTGACTTTCAGCTATTCTTTGTTCTCAGCTCCTCCCAAAAATGACTGTGAAATGCTGTCTGATGTGGTACTGACATATCATGTGGGGTCCAGCGGTAAGTGTTAGACCAGTGATGTGGCCTGCAGCACTGCATACCACATGGTAATAGATTGTCATGGTACCCCTTCCTGTCTCTGTGTGCCATTCTATGCCATCCAGCCTCAGACAGGTGGCAGCTATATTATCAAATGGATGTTGTCTATTATAACATTCATGCATAAAATTTGGTTTACCCCGTGGGACTATTACCTCGTTTGCATTTTTTCTCACTATTTCCCAGAAATTGAAGAGTTTTCATTATAAGTGGATGAAGCTGCAAAAGGATGTAAAAAGCAGAAGAATATGAAATGCTGGCTGCAGACAACCATGAAAAACATTTCAATGTATTTTTTTCTTATTTCCCAACTTAAGATTGTATGAACATGACAAGTGTGTGCTGCCTTGTTAAACATTGTGAGACTCTCTGCCTTCGTGCTGCAGCCATCAGGCCAGTACCTCCGCAGAGGTTATGGAAGGTTGCATCAGCCTACTATCTCTATATCTGCACATTGCGAAAAGCCCAGGCTGTTAACCAAGTGCCAAGCAGCTGATCATCCTTGGCTCCCTTGTGTCATTGTTAGTTTTCAGTCTAATCATTTGACCTTGAAAGGAGGCATGTTAATATGAAAGCTTCATGTTTGATTCCCTCTTCTTCCATGTCATAATCTGCACACTGTTTGCTAACTCTGACACTGATCTTCTGTCCATGCCTAAAGAATAGTGCGTCATATTTTCATAGCCTTTACTATTTAAAGTTTCACTTATTTTCTAGTGCAGGTGAATTTGTCCTATACACACTAGAATCTCTAAATATCTGTCAGTACAGTATATATGTGTCCTCCATTATTTTCCTTGCAGACACATAGTTGTACAGATTATATGGCAGTACACTTAAATGCATGTGACCTGTGTTGACAGGGTAGGCTTTTTAGTGTGTCCCTATGTTTTGCAATATAACAGTCACCTGGCATAACTTACTTGCACTGACAGCAGCCATTTTAATGCCTCAGCCTCAGTTGGACAGTTATTGCATTAACTTAAGGCTCTGAGCTGTTAATGAGCTACTACCTGTAGTCCACAGTACAGGGTTTGATTCCTTATGCCTCTGCATGCCTACTGTGTGACTATGAGAGGCTCATTTAACTAGGCACTGCTCTAGGTTATCCCTATAAAAGGAAGATATTTGTGTCTGGTAGGATTGACTTGTTAACAAATTAACAAATTAATAAAGTAAAGTCTGATTATGGATCTTGTGTTTGCATTCATAGCTTTCAACCTTTTATCTCTACAATGTGGAGTGGAACTACTGACAATGAGGAACAAATGGGTTAAATGTGTAATATTTCTTACAATATCAGCTACGAATCTCAAAACATGGTTAAAATGTATTACTTTATACTTTGCAGTAGTCAATAATGCCCTAATCAACATTAATTGTTGTTTTCTACACTACAGAATTATTCAGTGTCTGTACTGTATTACAAATTTTATTCCTTCTTGACATACTTTTGTGGACTCATCCATCAGGATTTACTTTTAAGCTATGGCACAATCCAAAAAGGAAATGGAAGAATGCAACAAAAGTTAATTTTGCAGCAGCCAATCAAAAAGTCTGTCTGAGATGAAACTGAAGAGCCAGCAAAAGACTATTGGAAACATTGAGAGCATGTGCAGATACCATACAGGAATTGTCTGCATGTGCAGATTCCATACAGGCATTCCCTGCATGCGCAGATTCCATACAGGCATTCCCTGCATGCGCAGATTCCATACAGGCATTCCCTGCATGCGCAGATTCCATACAGGCATTCCCTGCATGCGCAGATTCCATACAGGCATTCCCTGCATGCGCAGATTCCATACAGGCATTCCCTGCATGCGCAGATTCCATACAGGCATTCCCTGCATGCGCAGATTCCATACAGGCATTCCCTGCATGCGCAGATTCCATACAGGCATTCTCTGCATGTGCAGATTCCATACAGGCATTCCCTGAATGTGCAGATTCCATACAGGCATTCCCTGCATGTGCAGATTCCATACAGGCATTCACTGGATGTCAGGTATGGTGAAGCAAATGGGGCAGATGCCTCAGTCTAGCTGGTGCAGATGAGGTGCAATTGCAGTAGCTGCATACTTTTAAGAAACCATTGTTGGTGTTGCAGTTTCTTAAATGAATACTGATAATGCGTTCGTTTACTGATACCAAGTTAATTTACTGATGCCATATTAATTTACTGATACCACACTCATTTCATGTTAATAACTGAAGTACGATATAGCAACTTGTTTTGTTTGGTCCTTAAGTTTGGGTTGAGGGGTGCCCAGCATGCTAGATGATCAAGATATGTTTCTACCCTCTAATTTGCTATGTTGCCCATCAGTGCATGTGTGTGTGTGTGTGTGTGTGTGTGTGTGTGTGTGTGTGTGTGTGTGTGTGTGTGTGTGTGTGTGTGTGTGTGTGCATGCGCACGTGCTAGCGTCTGTGCATGCATGCATGTGTGCATGTCTGTGTGTGTGTGTGTGTGTGTGTGTGTGTGTGTGTGTGTGTGTGTGTGTGTGTGTGTGTGTGTGCGTGCACTAGCATCTGTGCATGCGTGCATGTGTGCATGTCTGTGTGTGTGTGTGTGTGTGTGTGTGTGTGTGTGTGTGTGTGTGCATGCGCACGTGCTAGCGTCTGTGCATGCATGCATGTGTGCATGTCTGTGTGTGTGTGTGTGTGTGTGTGTGTGTGTGCGTGCACTAGCATCTGTGCATGCGTGCATGTGTGTGTGTGTGTGTGTGTGTGTGTGTGTGTGTGTGTGTGTGTGTGTGTGTGTGTGTGTGTGTGTGTGTGTGTGTGTGTGTGTGTGTGTGTGTGTGTGCACTAGCGTCTGTGCATGCATGCATGTGTGCATGTCTATGTGTGTGAGTGTGAGTGTGTGTGTGTGTGTCTATGTGTGTGTCCTTGTGTGTGCATGTGTCTGCGTGTGCACACGCACTAGCGTTTGTGCATGCATGCATGTGTGCATGTCTGTGTGTGTGTGTGTGTGTGCACACACTAGCGTCTATGCATGTGTGCATGTCTGTGTGTGTGCGCTAGCGTCTGTGCATGCGTGCATATGTGCATGTCTGTGTGTGTGTGTTTGTGTGCACTAGTGTCTGTGCATGCATGCATGTCTGTGTGTGTGCGTGTGTGCATGTGTGTGTGTGTGTGTGTGTGTGTGTGTGTGTGTGTGAGTGTGTGTGTGTGTGTGCGCATGCACACGCTAGCGTCTATGCATGTGTGCATGTCTGTGTGTGTGCGCTAGAGTCTGTGCATGCATGCATTTGTGCATGTCTGTGTGTGTGTGTGTGTGTGTGTGTGTGTGTGTGTGTGTGTGTGTGTGTGTGTGTGTGTGTGTGTGTGCATGCACACGCTAGCATCTATGCATGTGTGCATGTCTGTGTGTGTGCGCTAGCGTCTGTGCATGTGTGCATATGTGCATGTGTGTGTGTGTGTTTGTTTGTGTGCGCTAGCATCTGTGCATGCATGCATGTCTGTGTGTGTGTGCATGTGTGTGTGTGTGTGTGTGTGTGTGTGTGTGTGTGTGTGTGTGTGTGTGCATGCACACGCTAGCATCTATGCATGTGTGCATGTCTGTGTGTGTGCGCTAGCGTCTGTGCATGTGTGCATATGTGCATGTGTGTGTGTGTGTGTGTTTGTGTGCGCTAGCGTCTGTGCATGCATGCATGTCTGTGTGTGCATGTGTGTGTGTGTGTGCGTGCGTGTGTGCGCGCTAGCATCTGTGCATGCGTGCATGTGTACATGTCTGTGTCTGTGTGTATGTGTGTGTGCACACACACACGCTAGCGTCTGTGCATATGTGCATGTGTACATGTCTGTGTCTGTGTTGTGGGCATTATTTCACTATTTGTGTTTATGTGATGCCTTTCTACTCCAGGCGCTGCTAAGCTTGACCGAGAGCTATTTAATTAATTGATATTTAGTAAAATATTATAAGCATGGAAACAATATTTTACTAAATATCAATGAATTAAATAGCTCTCTGGAAATGTGCTGCGTTGGTACGGTGGTAGCGTTGTTACCTCACAGCAAGAGGTTCTCCCGTTCGATTCTCGGCTTGGCTTGGGAATGCCTTCTGTGTTGAGTCTGCATGTCCTCCCCGCGGTTGGGTAGCGTTCGAAAGACATGCGTGTGTAAATGGGCGTGCCTTCGTTGAAGGTTGGATGTCAAGCTGGCACCTCGGCGTTTCGTAAAAATCTACTGCCAATCATTAGCAGACCAGAGTTCCGCTGTGGCAACCCCTTATCTGGAAAAGCTGAAAGACAAACAACAACAACAACAACATTATAAGCATGGAAACGTTGAAAAGTAAATTGAATATAATATCGGTGAATAACTGTTTTGCTGCTTTTCACAACAGACATTTATGGTTTTATTTAAGGACTATATTGCTCTTCAAATCAAACACTTCATAATTTCTGGGCTTTATACTGTTGTGAGTTCTTTTCAAAGTGTTTATCATAGCAGTTATACATGCTATAATCTAAACATGCACCAGTTTCACCAGCTAATATTACAAGTTCTGCATCTTATATTTGCTAATGGCTATATAGTATCAGGTCAGGAAAATGCAAAACAGAAACAGAAATATAGATGAACTTTAAAACTTGGAAAACTTTAAAACACACCTCCATTCCTACCTTTTCTCTAAATGGAAAAGTACCTGCTTCCTTCCAACTTAACACATCCCTTACTTTCTTGTTTCTCACTGCTACCTCAATAATACCTTCTATTGCCAAGCTATACCCCATTATATAAACACTATTATTGCGTATTACCTACGAATTTCAACTGTCTGTCTACTGATATTAATCTAAATGCAACCATATCTATGACTTCCAATGTTGTGATGTGCTTCACGATGTTATTACTATGTTGCTTGCGATATTATTATTGTTTCAATGCGACATTTTTGATTGATCGTGCTCTTGTTACTGTTATGAAAACATTCTTCTTTTGTATTTGCATCTTGTATTGTGGAGATTTTCTCCTCGGGCCACCACTGAAAATGGCCTCATTCGGCCCACTGGACTTCCCGGTCATCAAACGAAAATAAATAAATGAAATAAAATGAATTATTCTATGCAGACATAGGAGTAGAAGCTCAACAGACACTGTGCTACAAATGGAAAATAATGTGATTTAGTAAAAGGTCACTGGCAATAACACGGAGTACATGACTAAGACAAGATAATAAAATTGCAAAGTGAAGTGAATCCCTGTGGCAGCAAAAATATGAAAGGAATGTTTGCTCTTGATTTAGTTTATTAATGTATAAAAAGGCATTTGCAATGTATAGAGAGGCTTGTTTGTGAAATAACAGGCAACTATGTCCCAGCAATGAGTCCTCTTATGTGAGCTGGATAAATTGATCATCTCAGATAAATACATTATAATGTAGGCTTTTAAAGTACCTTGATGCTGTCTGCATGAAAAAAAACTTTACATTCTTTTACTGAAGCAGTTTTAGGCTTTTCATGGGAAAATTATTTTCTTTAGGTAAAGTTAATACACTTACATAGCACTCCAAAATACCGTATTCTATGTGTGTTAGGAACATAATTATCCATTAAAATCAAATGGCTATAACTACATTAATTTCCAGAAATGTTAATACTTTTCATTATAGTTCCTAATGATTTTGAAAGACAGATTAAATGAAGGATGCATAGAAAAATGTTTTGGTGTCACATATGGAGAATGTTTAAAAGGGTAACTGACATTTATGAATGGAAGCAAATATTTATAACATTCATATTCCCCATTGCTGGTGTTTGTTTTATGACAAAACTGAATCTGTCATAGTTATATTCCTCTTGTGGTTAGTAATTAAAATTATACAATGACCCCCTCCATTAATATTACAAAACATGCACGCTGATTGGCCAGTGTGCCCATTGTAAATCCGAAAATATATCAAAGGAAAAGGTCCGGTCGCCCAGACTTTTTTCCCGTGGTATATTGTCCAAGTTTTAATTTTTTTATTAAAAAAAATAAATAAAGCAGTACTCCCGACTCCGCAGATACGAGAAAGACCACTTGAAAAAAATACAAGGGGAATCAGGTACTTTTCTCCGTTCCTTACTTTTTGAAGCACTGATGTACTGGGTATGCGTGGGGGATAACAAGTCCCAAACGCATGCCCAGTACATCAGAAATAGGAAGACGATCTCTACGAGCCACAGAAGGACAGCAAGGAGGCATTATACAATGCCATTATTTAAGAAAAGTTAAGTATTTTCTTTCTTAAATAATGCCACTGTATAATAGCAATAACCCACTTCTGGGTGTGGGTAATGCTGGATTTATCCACGGTTGTCTTTGTTTGGTCACTCGGGCTTCACCCTCGTGACCAAACCACACCAACTGTGGGTAAATCCAGCATTACCCACACCCAGGCATGGGTTATTGCTTAAATAAGTTGCTGAGCATAAATGGTGATTATGAAGGGTACAGCGGGTCTGTAATAAAATGAGACCATGAAAAAGAAGCTCACTGAATACACAGTTGTGTGTTAAACTCAAAGGTAGTTTGAGAACATTGATTATGTTTCAGAACAAAACTGCAGAAGCCCCTGACTGCTAGTGCATTGAGATGGACATTCTACCAGCATGGGCTGGCAAATGAGAATAGTAACCTTTTGTATGGTGGCGACATTTCTGTCAAGTCTTGTATAGTTATTCACCAATCACTTTTCCGTGAACTCTGAAACCTGGTATAGCCTGCAGCTATTCTTTACAAGTGGGTAAAAAACCTGGCTCAGTTTTTATTTCAGGGTGCTTAGGGATGTTTACAAAAATTAAGAAGAACCTTGGCAGGTGACTCAGTAGGATTCTGATGATGAGTTCATTTGCTGGAAAGCAATTTAGCCAAATCATTACCGAACCTACTGATTAAACCATTGCTGACTAGTTTTCTGTCTGGCATCTGGAAAAATTCAAAATATTTATCCTGGTTTTATGTTTGTTGACAAGAAGATAATGAAGTATCATGTTAACGATTGTCATTTTAAAGAGACTAAAGTTAATAACTTGATAGCTAGTAGGAAATATAAATAGATGCTAACCAATGTGATTTCCTCCATTACAGATCTTGTTGGCTGAAACTGTGGTCATTTTATGATATTATTAATATGGCTGTAGCAAGGTGAGGATTTGTTAGTCCACATCATCTGCCTGGATATGGAAAAGGCTTTTGATCTTACACCCCATGAAACTATCATTAAATTTTTGCTCTTTTAAGGGATTACTATGTAGATGGGTGAGTTAAATATTGGGTTTAACTAATGAAGCAATAAATACAATCTTGTGGCACAACATCTTCATGGACTGCATGTATTTGTGTTTGTCAAGAATCAGTGTTAGTGACTCACAAAAGGTTTCTCATCCAGGAAAAAAGAGGTAATTGTTCCCCTCTACTCATCACTCAGACCCATTATAGAGTACAATGCCCCTTTTGGTATTACCTCACAAGACATCTACAACAACTGGAAAGGTCGCAGAGCTGTTCAACATGCTCCACTTAAAGAAATCCCAATCCCCCCACGCTACACTCTCTAGGGACCTAAACCTTGTCACTACAATAAACAGAACATGCTGGAGGGATAGATTCCTGTCCCAGAGACTTCCCATACTCTGGAACAAACTACCTATCTATATCAAACAAAGCTTCTCATTAGCACTCTTCAAGAAAAATGTTGATGATTGGCTGGGAACTATGAAATTCACCCCGGGGACCACCTCTGTGGCACTGCTTGACAGGGGCACAGGAAAATAATTTTCTTGGGTGGCAAAAGCCAGGGTACCTTTTTGGCTAGGCTTATATAGGCCCTAGGGTCAATAACCTAGTACCTACCTATGAATCTATGAACCTATGACCTTTTAAATAAATATGCATTTTTCCTTATAACTCCAAATGGGAATTTCAGTGAATTAAGTTTGCAAATGAATACACCATGATAGTAATATCTAAATCCTGAAAAGTTAGGTTATAGGTTTCATTTAATGCTAATCATTGTGTCAATTATAATGGTTTGAGGTTAAATCATAAAAAACACTTTGATATGAGATTAGACTGATGTTATAATTTTGCAGCTTATAATGTTCCAACTTGGCCGGTGACTCACTATTCTCAAAAACTTCATGCCCCAAATTTGGAACAAACTGCTGTCCCCAATAACATAACTCCATAGTACAATTAAAAAAATGACTGAAATCACATTTCTCTGACACTTGGCTATGCTCCTGCACACTTTAATTGACTTTTGGAGTGGGAAATTTTTAAAATGTCCTTCTAGCTATGTTTCAGGATTTCTAATAAATTCTTGTGCGATTACATACTAATAACAGTGCATTCTTGAAGGATTTTTTTTTATATTTTTTTTCTCATGCTAGTCCATAATAAGACATTGATTCAAACTTCAGTCACTCTATGTCACTACAAAGATCGACCCTGAAACTTCCAGTATCAAAAGGTAAGCAATTCTAAATATTGTTTTTGAGGGGAACCAAGCGCATCCATATACCTGTCTAGAAACTGTAGACTATGACCCTTCCACTTATATATTATCATTCTAATGTTGCAGCACCAGGAGGAAGAAGACACATTCAGGAATCACCTTATCTTGTGGTTCTGACCTATTGGGTTGGAAACATTTAAGCTTCAGGAATATGGGAGACAAAAAATTGGAGGCAAGATGGTGGTCGACCTGTAGACTCAGTGCTAGCTAAGTTCCGATAAAACCACAATGTTTGTAACACACAAAATATACAATTTCAGTATTTTAAAAGCAAAAATTAAATATATAACATTGCTCTTTTATGAGCCATATACAAAGTTATAACTGTTCTTTGAACTGAGTGGGAGAAAAGAGAAAAGAACCATATAAGCCAAGAAGAGTTTTTGCAAAACAAATTTAAAGGGCAATCTGATTGAAGAAAGCTGCAGAGACAGCAGGAATCTTCTTTTCTTATTCTCGTTTTGCCTTGGGATTATCACCTTTAACAGGCCTAAAGGGAGAGCTTTGTTTTTGAGTGTAATTCCCCATGTGAACTGTAACTCTCGATAGAAAGAAAAATCAAAGAGGAAGAATAATTTAAGAGCTGTTGAAACAAGTTAAAGCTCAGTCTTTATCTGATGGATCTAGAGTGGCATTAAAAAGTTTGTCTTGGTGATTGCAGACATCCATGTCAAAAGAAGTCAAATTAAATTTAGACTTTCATTTGATGATTCTGAAGTGGTAATAAGCACTGCTCAATAAATATTCTTTAGAAGAGTCCTGAGAGTGTGTTTGAAGGGAGGGATGTGACTCAGTGATGGAGATAGGTAGGCCTGGAATATTTTATACTACAAGGAGCAAGAACTAGTAATAAGGAAAGCATAAAGTAATAAAAGTAAGGTTCTGAAACAAATCAGAGTTCATTATTGGACTACATACAATTGCATAAGTGGAAAACACATTGAAAATACAGTAAAATAGCAAATGAAAATGAACATTTATACACTCAAACAACCAGAGCAAAACTGTTTATGCTTTTCTCACCAGAAAAATAAATAGTCTCAAAAAGGGCAAGAACAGCCAAACAGCAAGAGGATAAAAACTCAGCTAATAAAAGAAACAGACCAACCTCACATTTTAGAAGAAATAAGGCTGGTATTGCAACCTCTTTAATCAATCATACAACAACTAATTGATCAGATTCCAACATAGTACAATAAATCATATTTATAATAGACTTGAAGCTACAGAAGCAAAAGTTATGGAAAATGACGTAAAAACTGAACAACTACAAATGGATTTCAAATCTAATCTTAAATCTATTCAACATATTAATGAAAAAAATATTGGACTTGGAAGCCAGAAGCAGTTGTAATAACATCTTGGTAGGTGGTGTTCCTAAGGGGTTCCAGCGTGTAGCTCGCAAGACATTTCCCTGCGAGCTACATCACCAAAACCAATTGGCTGCAGCAGCAATTTGCCGTAGAGCAATACGGCTGAATAGCATAGCTGCTGCAGCTGTACACTATGCACAGTAATTCTACAGCTGGTGGCGATCCTTACAGACAGCTGCCCGGTCATATTCTAGCAGGGACGGCCGTACTAGATTTGTATCATGTTCCGTATTCTCATTTAAGGAATGCATTTATTGTATTATTTATTTATTTTATGCATTCCTTACATGAGAATACGGAATGTGGTACACATCTAGTATGGCCGTCCCTGCTAGAATACGACCGGGCAGCTGTCTGTAAGGATCGCCACCAGCTGTAGAACTACTGTGCATAGTGTACAGCTGCAGCCAATTGGTTTTGGCGATGTAGCTCGCAGGGTAATGTCCTGCGAGTTACATGCCGGAACCCGTTCCTAACTTGTATGATCAGTTGAAATTAATCAAAACTTTACACAAAATCTTTGGCTATTTATGAGAAAATCAGGCAGAAGCAGATCAGATTATAATAGAAAGGCGCACATCAAGCAACCAGGAAATCATCCACCCACCACAAACCAAGGCAAATTTATGTTAAATTGTTAAATTGCCAAGATTTAAGCAAGATTCTTGTAACCTCCAAAAAGAAGAAAGTAATTAAGTGGAATGGCAATAGAACTACTTTACTACTTTTGCACATGACCTCTCTCTACAGATAAAACAGGATAGACAGAAGTCGGTTCCATACTGCAATTTTCTACTAAATAGATAAAATATCCATCCATGCCAATCTTGCAATATAAAGAAGAGAAGCACTCAATCTCTTCAATAAAAGAGGCAAAACAGATTTTTCAAAATACTTTCAATGTTTCTCCTGACTGAAATCTGTTATGGTCTACCAATCTGGTTTTGTGTTGCTTATTTCTACCTGTTACAGTTTTATAATGACTCCATGATGTTTGAAAATTATGACTGGTATGAGTCAAGGTGTCATGTAATGTTTGGAGTGTCCTTTCTGCACTGGATAATTAATGGTTGTGGAGCACATCTATTTGGCTCAAGCGTGATTTGAGCTATGGATTAATTTTATCGAATATAAATCTAATACTCTTTGTATTTTCTATCTCTAGACGAGCACGATGTAATATATAGCTGTATATTACCACTGCAATCGTTTTGAAAGTCAAGCACTGGCTTGGTCTACAAATATATTCAGCTTGAGTTTTATAAGACAACATTTTTTCTTTTTACCTTTTATTCAGGTTTATTATTAATGAGTAAAACTAAAAAATATATTTAATTTAAGAGCAATGATTAAACTGACATGAGCTTACAATAACTGCTCAATCAATAATAGCTGGGTACAATTGTGCTATAGGACAGCTATCATTTACTTGCCTTTTGCTGTTGGATGTACTTTCATTCTAAACTTCAATTTAAACATGCTAAAATATAAAGGTTATTATGTTATTGGAATGTCTACTTATTTAACCTTTGACAGGTTGTTAATTTAATATCTTTCTGGTATAGTGGGATCATGGTACGGCATGAGGTTCTTCCAGGAAGAATTAAGTGCTGGCTGCCTTTTACATTAAGTCCAATTTTAAACTTCTGGAGCATGACCCTTCAATTGCCGTCTCTATAATTCTTTTTTCTATTAGTAGAGAATAATATGGGGAATAGACTCTTTGAATGTTAAAGGCATTCAAATGGATAAAAAAAGGAAATTATTCCTTCATTTAACGTTTAAGTCAAAAGCTGAAATTGTTTTTTTCCAAAAAATACACATGAAGGCATCTATGCAGTGGTCTCAAGTAAATGGTAAAAAAATGGATTAAAGCAATTGTTGAATCAGGAAATAATTCAAATAGCACAGGCATTGCAAGTATTATCAAAGAGTCTTTTAAGGATGCAATATTATGCAAGACTTGGACAAAGAGGAAAGATTGTGTTACATGATTATTAAAAATGCATTGGGTGATTAACCAGTTATATCACTAAATTTATATGCGCTTCGTTCTAAACAACATATCACTACATTCTTGGTGGGGATTGGGATGCTGGTATTCATCCTATTAATGACAGAACAAGCAAAAGTAAATCATATAATTTCTATGTATCTAATGTGATAACAGAACTTAAAACATATTTTAGTCTTTTTGACCCTTATAACTTTCAAAACAATAAAACTACCCTGACAAAATATACCTATTATCCCCATTGCTATAAAACATGGGTCAGATTAGACTTTTTTCTAATATCTGGTATATTTTAACTGCTGCTATTACCTATAAAATAGATCCCAGGTTTTTCTCTGCTAACTCTAGAATTTCTTTTAATATAAACTGGTATAATACTTTTAAAATAGGGACTAATAATTATATCTGGTCTTTAAATCCTAACCTACTTGAGAAAGAAGATATTAAGTCAGAAATTATTTTGTTATTTTAAAGTTTCCTGAATAACTTCTCTTATTCTCAAATTCTGCTTGACATTCAATGGGCTGCTATCAAAACTCAAATTAGAGGAATATTTATAAATGAAGGATCTTATTACAAAAAATCAAATAAATCAAAAGAGAATTTAATAAAACGAGATTGATAAAACAGAAAAAGAACTACACATAAAAGTAAATTATCAGTTAGTAGAAGAATTAAATGAACTACAAAAAATTACTTACTTCATGCATCATAACAAACACTCTATGAAGCAAACACTGGCTAAATATTTGGAATGGGTGCAAGCTCCTTCCAAATTTCTTGCAAAGATTGTAACTGCAAATAAAACTTCTCCTTTAATAACTGAAATTTCATATCAGGATAAATCTTAAAACACTAGAGAAGGGATTTTTACAAATATTTACACATCTATACTCCCATATATATGGAGAACATAACCTCTCCTATGACCCTCAGGAAAGAGATTATTTTTAAGTACCTTATATTTTCCAAAAATTAACCAAGATCAAGAGAACTGCCTTACTTTATCAATTACACAACAAGAAATTCTACAAACAATCAGCAGCCTTAAAGGAGGTAAATCACCTTGCCCAGATGGCATTATTGCTGAATTCTATAAAACTTTCACTCTACTTTTGCACTTATTCAACTGCATTAAGGAAAATGGTATTAAAGATTTATAGTTAAATAACTCTAAAACAATATTCATTCCTAAGGGCAACTCTGATACTAAAAATCTTTTAAACTGTAGGCTAATCTCTATTACAAATATTGATATTAGAATTTTCACATCTTTATTAGCAAAAAGACTGAAAAGTATATTTCCAGATATAATCTCTTCTTACCAATCTGATTGTATTCAAAATCGAAAAACATATGACCATACAGTTAGACTCGATACTTTGATCGCATTATCCAAACATCATAACAATTCAAATTTTGTATTAGCCTTAGATGCCATTAAAGCCTTTCATCAACTTCATTTAGACCTATTCTTCTTTGTATTGCTAGAATTCAATATTCCAAAATCTTTTATTGATTGGATCAAAATTCTATATGCTAATGCTTCTACAACATTTTACGTACATAAAGCTTCTTCCTTGCCAATACAAATTATCAATGGAGCAAGACAAGGGTGTCCATTATCCCCTTATCTATTTAATATTTATATATAACCCTTATTTCTTTTAATACTACAAAAATCTTTTCATGGTATCCCCAATAACTGCAACACTCAGATACTACTAACGGCTTTTGCATATAATCTATATCTATTTCTGCTTTCCAATCTAACTGCAAATGTACAGAGCTGAGAATATTTTTTGGTTTTAGAGTTTGTACTGTTAGTTGTTGCTTAGATCTCTGTTGAAACTGTTTTGTCTCACCCACCCTCCCTATTTTTTGCTTGTAGTTTAAATTTGGTGGCTTTTGCAGTTGCCCATCCCACTGTAGATTTGATCTGGAACACTCCCCAGTCCCATCTCTTTATCACATTCTACCTAATAAATTATTTCTGCACTTGCTTTAGTCCTTTTTTAATTTAATTGCATTTTTTAAACTGTGTTTGGTCTAATATTGCTACATACTCAAGTGTGCTTGCTTGCACTTCATGTGAATTGTTTTTACTACTGTTTTTGCTACTTTTCTGTAAAAAAAAACTGTAAGCCTGTTTCCTACCTTTCCTATAACTAGTGTTCCAGATACAGATTTGCTGTATCCAGGACTGTATGTAAGTTTCTGAGCCCCCCAAGCCTTTCTATGTTGGAGGGAAGCCTTCTAGCTTATCAGTGAGAGTGGTAAGCACTAGGTAACCTATCTACCACATAAGGAGTGGTTCTGGCCCAGAAATTGTAGTTATTGGCCGTTTGGGCAATCTTTTCCATCTCTCTCAACTTTCTGATTTGAAAGCCTGCATTTGCACTTGTTTCTGTCCTGTAACTCATCTAGTACAGATACAGATTCTTAGTTTTAGCACTTAAATTTGCTTATTCATGCTCAGCACTTATTCAGAACTTGTAAGAACTAAATAAGCTACTAATTACTATAGCACTCAACCTTCCTCATTACCTACAGGAAAACAGTTTTTGTACTTACCTTTCTTAGAGAAAACAGCTCTTGTACTCACTTTCCTCACTTATCTAGAGGAAAATAGTTTTTTATTCAGGCATGTCCAATGGTCAGCTCCCAGTGTTCTCTCCTGTTTATCTGATGAATCTGGGCATCTTGAAGCAATGTAGAAATTGCCTCATGTATACAGACAGCCCTCTCCTCCTACCACCCGACACTACAACCTGTGAGAGATGCACTTATCTAGCCAAACTGGCGGTAAAGCTCTCTCCAACCAAGACTGAACTTGACAGTCATGAGCAGAAGGTAAACATTTGCACCACACCACACTCATCACATAGTCTCACTAAATCTACACCACCAAAATCCATACATAGTAACACAAAAACATTTGCGGAGGCTCTCAATAATAATCTGTCTAAGCAACAGAGACCTCCACAGCAGAAACGCAAGCAAACTCCATCCCCCAACACAACCAAAATGACACATAGCCCACAGACTCAGTGTGCCACTCAACCACAGCCAATAAAGCAAAACAACATACCCAACACACTAGTCATAGGTGACTCTATAGTCAGGCACACTGATGTCCCACTCACCAGGCTAAACAAGGAGAAGGTTACTGTCAGCTGCCTGTCGGGTGCCAGGATCCGCCAAATAACCCACGCACTCAGTCACTCCACAACAAGTACAAATATGACTCTGTCATTGTCCATGTTGGTGTGAATGACCTGAGATGTACCTCCTTGGACTACATGAAAACAAATATGGAAGAGCTCTCCGATCTTGTAGCCCAGGCAGGTATGGCCCTAGCCCTGAGTAGCATTCTGCCCTCACCCAGAATGATACCGCAGTACAAGCACAAAATGATTGACTTCAACAATTGGTTAAGCTTCTGGTGTCATTCTAAGGGGATCCAGTATCTGTCTGCTTGGGATGACATGGTTGACAGACCACGATGCTTTGCCACAGATGGCCTGCACCTGTCGCCCATGGGATTCCAGATACTGGCTAAGGCTCTTGCTGCCCCTATATTGCCTTTTTTAGGCAAGGTTCAAATAACAAATTCACCACTGTAACAGGAACAGGCAAGCAAAAACTGAGGGTAATGCTACTCAATGCTAGAAGTCTAAATCTCAAGATGCACTCACTCGAGGCACTCCTTAAAATGGAGAACATCAGTATCTGTGCAGTGACTGAGACCTGGTTCAAGGCTCCAGAGAGCACCCCTGCACTACCAGGCTATAACTCATACCACACTTTTCGGCCATGTAACCTGGACCGAAACACCAAAGGCGGAGGTGTGTCCATATTCATTAAGGATATCCACACCTCCAGGCTAGTTGCTCAGCATAATGCATCCAAGGTTTCCAAGTGAAACTAACTCTGGGCAAAACTGCAATCCAAATTGTAGCTTGCTACAGATCCCCCACCATGCCCCAGGATTCCCACTCCTCTTTTCTTGCTGTATTGGAAAATATTAGGGTTCAACCAAACACCCTAATAATGGGTGACTTCAACTACCCCACCATTAACTGGGAAAACTACTCATGTACCAACTCCTTAGCTCAACGCTTTCTGGAATTCATAAACTCTAATTCCCTGGATCAACTTATCCACACCCCACCAGGGGCAACAATATCATAGACCTAGTCATTACCAACATGAGTGACCGGTGTTCCACACCTGAAGTCAACTCCTCGTTGGTCCGATCTGACCATAAGCTAATCACCCTTGATATCCACATCTAGCCCCCACCCCCCGTTAAGGAAACCATGGTAAAAAATTTCTCCAAAGCCAACTTCATGCTTCTTAAATCAGAAGTGGTGAACTTCATGACACTCATGCAGATGGACAATACAGTTACAACTGCTGAATCCTACACAAATGCACTCTATAAGCACTTACACGAGTGCATGGATCATGCTATCCCAAACAGAACCAAGACGCTATTCTCCAAAAAAAGGAAGCCAATCTGGTGATCCCCTGCCATGAACAAACTGTACAACAGAAGGAAGAAACTGTTGCAAAAGAGAGTAAAATCCCATGAGTGGAGGAGCTCACTGGTCAGCCTCAGTAAGAAGCTGAGATCCCTTATAAGATCCTTCAAAGCTAGCTACGAAAACAAAATCGCTACTAATTCTAAGGACAACCACAAAACATTCTTTAGCTATGTCAAGAATCTCGATGGCAACACCCAGATCTCTTTGAGTTACAGCACAGCGAAACAAAAATTACAGAACCATCTGATATTGCCAACATCCTGGCAGATAGGTTCAGTGCTAACTTCACCCCCCCCACCCCCTAAAGGGCCCATATCTATACAGGAAAAATGCATAGTCCCTGTAATCACAACTACGCAGGTAAAAGCTACAATCTCTAAAGCCAAAAACACAGCATCCATGGGACCGGACAACATCCCAGGCTGCGTTTTACATGAACTTCAGAATGAACTGGCTCCCCACTTAAGCACCATGTTCAATAATAGCCTCGCATCAGGCTTTGTGCCCACTGAATGGCGCACAGCAACAGTTATCCCACTCCACAAAGGGGGAGCCACCACTGATCCCAGGAACTATCGACCTATTAGCCTGACGAGCCTGGTCTGCAAGGCCATGGAATGTATCATCATGGAACTCATAAAGAAAGACATTCATAACCTCCAAACTCTAGATCCCACCCAGTTCAGGTTTGTAAAAGGCAGATCATGCCTCCTGAACCTGATCGACTTCTTTGAGGCAGTCATCAAAGCCGTAGATGAGGGTAAGGTGGTTCACACAGCCTATCTTGACCTCGCCAAGGCTTTCAACACCACCCCCCATTCTGGAATTATAGCTAAACTCACTAAACTAGGTATAAATCCCTACGTCACAAGATGGGTTGCCAACTGGCTCACTGACAGAACCCACACTGTAAAAGATGCAGTCTCCAAATCTGACCTCAAAGCAGTGACAAGTGGAGTAACACAGGGTTCCGTCCTGGGACCTCTCCTGTTTGGTATCTACTTCTCTGAAGTACAGGCTAACACAGAAGGCCTCTTGCTAACAAAGTTCACAGATGACTGCAAACTAGGAGCCATAGTCAAGTCCCCAAATGATGTGGACATCCTACAGAAGGGCCTCGCTGAGACAGATGTCTGGTGTCAGAGCCATGGCCTCAAGCTCAATGTCAAAAAGTGCAGTGTCATCCCCTTTGGTAAAAACTCTGTACCCATGAACTACCACATAGGCAGCAATCTACTTAACACCGAATGTGTGATAAGAGACCTTGGGACCCAGGTGGACAGTAGTCTCTCATTTAATAGTCACATCGCCACAGTAGTCAGGAAGTCCTTCTACATGGCACACCTCATCATAAAAGGGTTTTCATCCAGGAAAAAAGAGGTAATTGTTCCCCTCTACTCGACACTCATTAGACCCATTATAGAGTACAACGCCCCTTTTGGAATGTACCTCACAAGACATCTTCAACAGCTGGAAAGGCCACAGAAGTACCTCACAAAGAGGATTACTGGCCTCAAACAAATGTCCTACACTGACCACCTCAAAAAACTCCAGCTTTACTCCGTAGCATATCGCCTACTCCGAGGTGATCTCTGAATAACATATAAAGCTATGTCAAATCCAGAGCTGTTGGACATGCTACACTTAAAGAAATCCCAATCCCTTTGAGCTACACGCTCTAGGGACCTAAACCTTGTCACCACAATAAACAGGACTTGCTGGAGGGATAGATTCCTGTCCCAGAGACTTCCCATACTCTGGAACAGGCTACCTATCTATGTCAAGCAAAGTTCTTCATTAGCACTCTTCAAGAAAAATCTTGATGAGTGGATGGGAAATAGGAAATACACCCCGGGGATCACTTCTGTGTCTCTGCTCGACAGTGGCACAGGAAAATAACTTTCTTGGGTGGCGTACGCCGGGGAACCTTGTTGGCTAGGCTTACGTAGGCCCTTGGGCCGATAGCCTAGTACCTACCTATGAACCTATTTTTCTTTGATTAATACTGATTTACCTAATATCTTATAATATATTGATACTTTCTCTAAATTCTTCAACTATAAAGTGAATATGATTAAATCTTCTATTTTTTCATTAAACCTAAAATATAATTCTATTTTTCTATTAAACCTATAATATAATCTGATTAGTTACTTTCCTGATACAGAAATTAAATTAAATTAATTTAAATATTTGGGCAGAAACTTTTGTCACAATCATATTCTGTTCTACCAAGAGAATTTCAGGAAAGTTTGGATCATTATATAACAGGATATCCTTTGACAGAACAAACTTAATCTGTTTATTTTATCCAAAGTAGCTATTATTAAAATGAATATTCTCCCCAGATTACTATTCCAATTTAATGTGTCAAATATTAAAACCAAAATAAATTTTAAGGATAATTCTACTAGTATATCAGAGTTTCTTTGGTTTCTAAAATCTACTAGGATAACTTATCAAACATTCACATATCCTAAAAATATTGGTGGATTAGCCTTACCAGATTTTAAGACTTATTGTAATATACTTAACTGAAACAAATTGAAAGCCATAGCAGAATTTAACCATCTTCAAGACAAATGGATTCTATTATGAGTGAAACTGTGGCATAACTCTGTGCATACATTTCAGTGTGATTCCAAAGCTTTACCTTTTGTAAATAATTTTAAAAGTACTTAATTAGAACCTTTCAAGATTTGTTGAGTATTTTATTTTATTTATTTATTGACATTTGTTAACCGGGTTAGTCCAACTGAGCCAGGGGCCCATTTTTAGTGGAGACCCGAGGAGAAAAGCTCCAGAAGTTTTACATATTTTTACAATAAAAATCAAATTAAAAATAAAAATAAGAGCAAAAAATTAAACCTACCATGAAACATAATAAGAAAATCAATAGTTAGAGAATATCTGTACATAGAGTAGGTTAAATAACAACTGACAGGTCTAGAGAACATCACACATGAAGTACATACAAATAGATAAAACATTCAATACATTTTTTAAATAAAGATATATATGAATATATATGCTATGGAAGTGAGGGGAGAGGGAGGTATAAAGGTATATGAGGCAAGTACAGGGAATTAAAGAGTAGAATACGGAAACGGAGTTAAAGTTGAGAAGAGACTAGATCAAGTGGGGGTTAGACAAGGGCAGGACCATACACTCTGAAGAACAGTGATGATGGGCATTGTAGTAGGAGACTAGATTAGAGATGGATTGGGCATGAAGAGGGGTCATTCAGGATAGAGTGTGTAATGTGAAGTTGAGGGAGAAGTAGTTGTTTAGAGAATTCTGGCCATTGGAGTGATTTAAGGACGAGACAGTGGTAGGATTTATAGGGAGGATTAGAGGCAAACCTGGCTATTTTGTGTTACGTTTGCTGTAGTTTAGTGATAAGTGAAGTTTGAATATTAGTAAGGACAGAGCAGCATAGAGAAGACAGGGTAGAAGAAGCGACTGAGCTTGAGAAAGTTTGGAAGAAGGTGGCAGAAATTTCTGGTTGCAATTGAAAAGTCCGAGTTTCTGGCGGGTCTTTTTTATATATTGTTGGATATGGGTATCAAATTTTAGTTCCTCATCAGTAATTACTCTAAGTAGTTTGGCATAGGGTTATTAAGAGAGGTGATAGAGAAAGAGGGTTTGAGCTGGGTGAGTGTTTTAGGGAAGAAGTGAAGGAGTTTAGTTTTTTTGGATTTAGTATTAATTGGTTATCAGAGAGCCAGGTTTTGAAAGAGATGAAGGTTTGTTGAGTGAGAGCAAGGAGTTCGGGGATGTTGTGAACAGAGGTGATAAGGGTAGAGTCATCAGCATATTGTAGATGTGTAGTGAGGTTAGTAGCAGAATGAAGTTTGTTAGTGAGTGTGTTGAACAGAAGAGGGCCTAGAATCGATTCTTGGGGAATTCCACTATTTACAGGGAGGAATGGAGAGAGGACAGTTTGCCAGTGGATATATTTTTGCCTGCTAGAGAGGTAGCTAGAGAACCAGTTGATGGAAGAGGAATAGAGATGTAGATCAGAAAGTTTAGTAAGAAGTTTAGAGTGAGAAACAGTATCAAAGGCCTTTGAAAGATCAAGCAATAGATGGGAGATGAGCAAGTTATTGTCATGGGCTTCAGCTATTGTTTGAGTAAAGGAGCATAATACAGTGGCTGTGCTATGGTGGGGTCTAAAGCCATGTTGGGTAGGAGTAAAGAGATTGTTGTTAAGAATGTGGGTTTTGATTAACTGAGCATGGATGCACTTTTCTAAAATTTTAGAAAGGGGGTACAGGATAGCAATGGGTCTAAAGTTAGAGGGATTAGTAGAGTTGCTGCCTTTGTGAAGAGGGATTGTATAAAAGGATTTCCAGATATCTGGGGCAAGGGTCTCAGTGATGGAATGATTAATAAGTATAGTGAAAGGGTAGGCAATGGATTGAGCTGCTATTTTTAGGAAGTGGGAGGGTGGTTGGTCGGCAGAGGGGGAGCAAGGCTTAATTTTATTTATAAGAGATTTAATAGTGGTAATCGGGACTGGTTGGCAAGAAAATGCATTGGGAAGAGTTTTGTTAAGAGGTGATAGAGGTTTTGGGTGAAATGTACTATTTTGTGTGAGTTTTGGATAGTTTCTATGAAATAGTTGTTGAGGAGAGTAGCAGTTTGAGTGGCACAGTTGTGCAGAAAGGGGTTGGGAGGAGTGGGTTTACCTGATTGGAGCAGGTTATTGATGGAGGTCCAGAATTTTGAGGGATTTTTGTGAGGGCTGTGTTGGTTAGAGGAAAAATGTGCTCTCTTAGCTTAGACTACTCTAGATCTAAAAGAATCAGTGATACTGCTCCAACCATTATACCTCAATCCTAATATAAAGTTAAATGACCTGATGCTAAATTTACCAAACAACCTCCCACTTAAGGATAAAATTACCTTTGATTTCCTCAGTTATAAAAAAATCTTCAACTGATGAAATGAGAATTGCTCTTAAACTCCTTAAAAGTTATTTTATCATAGTAAGACAAATTAAAGAATATGTTTATTAACTTTTAGACAATACAAAAATTAATGAGCATAATACTAACTTATGTAAATTATTATGGTCAGCATTTACTTCCAAAAAGAAAATATATTATCAAAAGTATATAAATTAATTATTTCTATTAAATATCAGCATTATATAATTTATTCTAAACACTGGAATGAAGTAAACCCTTCAATTTCATATATATCAAATATCTCACTCTATTCAATTATCATTAAAACTATTACCTTTTTAAAAATATTGCTTACACACAATTAATGATATTAAATAATGCCTATATGACTCCTGATAGAATTAATAAATTCTTTCCTACAGCATCCCTTAGCTGTTCAATTTGTAACCATCAAAAAGCAGACATACTTCATATTTTCTGGAATTGCAAATGTTCATATAAACATTGTTGTTCTGTTAAAGTCAGGCTAGAAAAATGGGACATGAAAAATGTACTCTGTCCTGGGAATTTGCATTATTAGATATATCTCCTGGTTTAACACAATTTGATTTACATGTACTAATTACCCTTTTCTCATTGGTTATACTTTACATGACTCAAAATTGGATTGACAGAACAAAAATAATATGGGATGGATTTAAAGAAATGGCAGTAAAGTATTTATCAGTACAGAAACTATTAGTATCTAAGTCTAATAGACAATCTTATTATAAGCAATATTGGGAAAAATGTTGCAACTGTATTCTATATTAATATTTGACTGGAAAGAAGAATAGGCAGTCGGCATTTTGTATATAGTTTTTCTTATTGTTATTTTGTTGTTTACAAATGTTTTTCTTTCCCTTGTTGTCATATCAATCTCTATTGTCTACAAGTTTTTTCTGTTGAATAGAAAATGTTATGAAAAATGAAATAAAGATATTGGGAAAAATAACATGGGGCAAAATTCTTCATTTAAGGATTATGCAAGAGTTTCAACCCCAGCAAAATTATCACCAACATCATGTTACAATCTTTTTAGTTTCATAAATTCCAATTCATTAAAATTCTGTCAGCAAAATCTAATTTGCCAAGAAGGACATTAACAACTTAACACGCACCCGACTTCTATTAGTTGTTTTTAGCCATGTCAGGGCTAGCCACTCAGTGGTGTGAAAATTGGCTGTAGGTGATTCAGTCATGCTGACTAATGTCACCAAAATGGGCATGAGTATTTGCTGGTGATAAGTGCGTTGAAGACCAGGTCTACTCTGACCTACATCAGGGAACCATGCTAATGGTAGAATGATTTGCCATGCACCTATTGGCTAGTGTGTGCCCACCATAAACCTTACCACCCTTGGTCAATAAGCTAGTGGCTGGCCAGTATCCAGTTGCCTAGTTTGGGTTATCTGGTATAGCCTTGTTTTGTGAAAGTTGGACATAAACCAACCGACCTGGCAAACATGAATTAAGAATTGCTACACCCAGTGTAGGTTGACTGATAGGATGCAGCTTGGAAGTGGATGACTTCATGGTAAGGAGGAGGCTGGACGTCCTATGTATCCAGGAAACAAGATGGAAGGGCAGTGCAGCAAAACTAATTGGCTTGGGATCAAGAGTCTGATTCTCAGGAGATGGGCAGATTAGAAATGGTGTGGGAACTGTGGTGAGGGAGAGGCTTCAGAAGACAGTGAGGGATGCCACCAGAATTAGTGATGGACTCGTGGCAATCAAACTCCAATGTAAGGATAGGGCACTACTCATGATCTCAGCTATGCTCCACAACAGGATTATGATAGAGAAGAAAAAGTGCATTCAGACAGCATTTGCAGGTCCTACTAAATAAAGTTGGGCAATATGAATTGGGGTTGAGAATGGGTGACCTGAATATAAATATCAAGGCAGAATAAGATGTGAGGACTACCTGGGTTGGCATGGGTAGAGCAACAGGAATAAAGAAGGAGAGGCCGATGGTGGCCAAAACATGGTTCAGCAAGAGAAAAGTCAGAAGATCCCATACAAGAATGGCCAGTATGCAACTCAGGTAGACTTCCTCTTAGTAATGAAATGAAGCTGGGGAGAATCGGTAATTGTAAACTCATGTCTAGGGAAACAGTCAGCCCGTAGCATAAACCACTGGCTGCACAACCAGCTGGATGCAGTAATTAGAGAAGGATGTAATCTCAATAGAGACTAAGCTGAAGACATGAAAGTTGACTGGAGAGAAAGCACAAGATTTCATGAAATTACTTAGAGTTCTACCACCTCAGGAAGAAGAGAAGATCGGTGAAGTTGAAGAAGAATGGCAGTGCCTCAAAAGAACATGTGTGAGGACTACAGAACAGACATGCAGCTGAGCCAGGTATGGAAATAAGGTACATAAAGAAAGCTGGTGGTGGCAAGCAGAAGTCCAGGAAGTCATCAAAAGAAAGAAAGAAGGAGTGTAAGAAAAACTGGAAGATAGAAAGGATGGAACAGACTACAAAGGGATAGTGGTTGGTTAACAAAGACACTAAGAGAAGAGCCTGAGAAACTATGCAAGAAAAATAAATTTGAAGATTTTTTTTAGATGCAGATGTTTGTACTACAGATTTTTTTTAAGCCAAGTGTTTTAATCTGCAATTAAGACCTGAATTAGAAGCTTTTTAAGCAATGGCCGAGAGGTAAATAAGAAGTTTGCTGAAAGAAAATCCTAAATATAAGTTTTACAAATTAACAGTTGCAGGGAAAAAAACATTGGTTAAGCTCGCTAATGAGTTTGATGTCATAATTATGAAGGCTGACTAAGATAACGCCTTAGTGGTTTTAGACAGAATTTTATATTAACCAGATGATAAATATGCTGCTAGAAGGCATGTTTTATAAGAAGTTTCAGTTTGCTAGATTAAAAAAGGCTAGTTATGCAATGGATTAATATTGACATTGCTAATTTTTGGACTGATAGCAGCCAGTGAATAAGTTGAATATTTGACTTGCCTAAGATTCATAAGGATTTGCATGTCCCTCCCTTAGACTCTTTGTGGCCAGTGGGGGTAGTAAGACAGAATCTATGGCTATCTTCATCAATAAGCATTTGCAAAAGATTGTGGAGTGAGGTTCATTATTTATTAGAGACACCTTTGATTTAATGTTGGACTTGAAGAAATACTTTTAACTGAATCTGACTAACTGTTCACAATTGATATTCAGTAGCTTTACACTGTGATACCCAATGAAGTGGGATTAGATTTGATTAGAAATGAGTTATTGTTTTCTAACCTTTTTTATTCTGATAGTTTGAGTTGTTTGATAATGGAGATGTTAGATGTCATTCATAGTTTTTTTTAATTTAATTCATTTTTTTACAACAGGTAAATGATGTAGCCATGGGAGCAGTCATGGCTCTGAGCTATGCAAATTTTTGTGATGGCTGGGGAGAAACAATATGTTATTAATAGTGAATTTTTTAGTAATATAATATTTTATAAACATTTTATTCATGGTTTTTTTTGGTATGGAGAGATGATTTAATGAGTTTGGAAATGTTTATTGAATCTATTAATGGTATTAGTCTTACTAGTCCTTATTTGAAATTTACATCCTGTTCTGATTTTAATAGTTTATTTTTCAGATGTCAGAGTTTATAGACATATGTATCCTAAGAAAATAAAGAATAATATTTCCAATGGTCAACTGATGAGAGTTCGTAAACTAATTGAAGATGAAAATGAGTTTGTGAAAGAAGGAGAATTGCTATGCAAAAAAAGATTTGGTTAGAGGGTATCCCGAAAAAGCAGTAATCCAAGGGCTGAAAGAGGTTACAATTAAAAGAAAGGGGGGTCCTGAATTTAATAACCAAAAAAGGAAAATAAGTATGATTTTAAGACTGGTATGATGCTACTGAGTTCTGTAGATGACAAGAATATTATTAGCAACAACTGGAAAATATTGAGCAGCATCCCTGAAGTTATGAAAGTTGTAAGAGAAGGGCCAGTTTTTGTTAGTAACAGAAGAATACATTTTAAAGTTATTTTTTTATCAAAATTATGTTGTTTAACTAGGAGTACAACATTAAATAAAAGGAGAATGTTTACATGTTTGAGCTGTAATTACTGCCAGTATCTGAAGAGAGATGCAGTGGACATTGTTATCAAAACTATAACCATTAGGATTCCTAGATATTTGACTTGCAAATCTAAATTTATCTATTTAGTTATTTGTATGTCTTGTTCCATGTACTATGTTGGTAGAACTATGAGGGAACTATATCACAGGATTTACAAGCATATGCATGCTATCTAAGTAGATGATGTTAATAATATACTTAAAATGGATGGATGCAAGATTTAGTTTACATTTTTTGCTATTGATCATCTGAATGATTTTTTAATAGATTTGATGCTGAAGATGAATTAGACTTGAGGGACTATTACTGGCAAATGATATTAGATGCCTGCAATCCTCCTGGGCTTAATAACAAAGACATTTTTAAGATACATTTGAAAAGAAAAAGGCTTAGGCACTAATTAGTTAATAGATCGTGCTAAGTTTTTTAATCATGTCACTCAGAGTTATTTAAAGTTCCATGTGAATTCACTCCATTCAGTCTGATGAAGCACTTACTGAACTGAGTCGTTCGTTTGCTATTAAACTTTCAATGGCCATTTTTGCTTATTTATTAATTAAATTTACTTTATGGTTTTTGTGTTTTGTTATTTGTTATGAAGAGAGTAGGTACATCACAGGCACTCTACCAGCTTCTGGAAAGTGACTCAAAGTATGACACAAAGAAAGTTTGTCAAGTTGCAGAACAAGGACAGAAAGATAAAGAGAATATTACCCAGACACCCTTTGTAAGGGATGCCAGTAAGCAGTTACCAGTCCATAGGGCATCACACCTTTTGTAAGGGATGCCAGTAAACAGTTACCAGTCCATAGGGCATCAAAGGTTTTGTAAGGGATGCCAGTAAACAGTTACCAGTCCATAGGGCATCAAAGGTTTTGTAAGGGATGCCAGTAAAGCAGTTACCAGTCCATAGGGCATAAGGGATGCCAGTAAAGCAGTTACCAGTCCATAGGGCATCAAAGGTTTTGTAAGGGATGCCAGTAAAGCAGTTACCAGTCCATAGGGCATAAGGGATGCCAGTAAAGCAGTTACCAGTCCATAGGGTATCAGAGGTTTTGTAAGGGATGCCAGTAAGCAGTTACCAGTCCATAGGGCATCAGAGGTTTTGTAAGGGATGCCAGTAAAGCAGTTACCAGTCCATAGGGCATCAAAGGTTTTGTAAGGGATGCCAGTAAACAGTTACCAGTCCATAGGGCATAAGGGATGCCAGTAAAGCAGTTACCAGTCCATAGGGCATCAAAGGTTTTGTAAGGGATGCCAGTAAGCAGTTACCAGTCCATAGGGCATCAGAGGTTTTGTAAGGGATGCCAGTAAACAGTTACTGGTCCATAGGGCATCAGAGGTTTTGTAAGGGATGCCAGTAAGCAGTTACCAGTCCATAGGGCATCAAAGGTTTTGTAAGGGATGCCAGTAAGCAGTTACCAGTCCATAGGGCATCAGAGGTTTTGTAAGGGATGCCAGTAAACAGTTACCAGTCCATAGGGCATCAAAGGTTTTGTAAGGGATGCCAGTAAGCAGTTACCAGTCCATAGGGCATCAGAGGTTTTGTAAGGGATGCCAGTAAACAGTTACCAGTCCATAGGGCATCAAAGGTTTTGTAAGGGATGCCAGTAAACAGTTACCAGTCCATAGGGCATCAAAGGTTTTGTAAGGGATGCCAGTAAACAGTTACCAGTCCATAGGGCATCAAAGGTTTTGTAAGGGATGCCAGTAAAGCAGTTACCAGTCCATAGGGCATCAAAGGTTTTGTAAGGGATGCCAGTAAACAGTTACCAGTCCATAGGGCATCAGAGGTTTTGTAAGGGATGCCAGTAAAGCAGTTACCAGTCCATAGGGCATCAAAGGTTTTGTAAGGGATGCCAGTAAACAGTTACCAGTCCATAGGGCATCAAAGGTTTTGTAAGGGATGCCAGTAAAGCAGTTACCAGTCCATAGGGCATCAGAGGTTTTGTAAGGGATGCCAGTAAAGCAGTTACCAGTCCATAGGGCATCAGAGGCAGATAGAAGGAGTACTCCCAGCAGCTTCTGAATGAAGAAAATTCCATAGAGGCTGACTGCACTAGTCATAGTCATCTACAATTAAAGAAGAGGAGGAGCTCAGTTTAGAAGACAAGAGAACAGCACTAAGGAAAATAAAATCAGGAAAAGCAGCAGGCTCAGATGAAGTCACAACAGATATGATCAAGGTTTTAGGTGACACACGGAAGAAATAGTTCCTGAGGAGCAGTAGCTCCTGAAGATACTCATAGCAGTGTGGAGAGAAAGGCGTATCCCAGATGACTGGAGAATAAGCATACTCATGCCAGTGAACAAGAACAAAGGGGGCATCCACAACTGTGGGCCGTACAAAGGCATCGAACTGCTGTACATTGCATGAAAGTTCTGGAGAGGGTGATTGATAAACAGATGCACACAGTAGTAGAATGTAAGATGGGAGATGAGCAGTTTGGATTCAGATTAGGATGCAGTATAACTGACCTGATGTTTGCAGTGACACAGATAGTCGAGAAGAAGCTAGAGATGACGAAGGAGTCCAGCTGAGTATTCCTAGACTTGGTGAAAGCATATGACAAGGTCCCTATTTAAAACTGAGCAGCAGAAAGTTTGGCCCAGCTAGTGAAACTCAGATTGTTAGTTAGTTAGTTAGTTAGTTAGTTAGTTAGTTAGTTAGTTAGTTAGTTAGTTAGTTAGTTAATTATTTAGGGCTTTAGTCCTGTTTGAGGTTACAGAAATTTGTTAACAACTGGGATGTTAATGTAATGAACTGTTCATCATGAAATCCTAGCAGCTTCTATAGTTCTAGTATTCTCTGTATAAAAAAGGGAAAATAGCAATGTGCCATTTTGCTATACATGTGTACAGCACAACTGTGTTTGCATGTTAACTGTGAGGTTATGTATGTTTTGTGCAATTATATAAACACATGTATTAGTCATATAGAGGTTTACATTTGTAATGACAGAGATTTCTGTGAAGAGTGACAGAAAAAGTTTGGTTATACTTGCCTAAGTTCGTATTTGGTTTATTCAAATTTTAGTGAGTGCTCTTTAGGAAATATATTTGAACATGGTGTAACATAACATTGTAGCTGACCTTTTATTTCCCCTGAGCTGAAAAACTGCAAGATGGTCACACAACTGAAAAAATGAACTTTCACCTTTCTTTATATACTATTAGTACGCGTTATCTGTTTTGAAGGACTTTGTGACACTTTAATCTTGCAACATTAATGGAAAATAGTAAAACTCTAATAGCTTCATTGAGACATTAATTTACGAAAATACCAATATTGTAAAAAGCTCTTGAAACAAATGTATAATGAAAGAAAATTTGAAGCTGCAGTGATTGAAAAAAAAGCAAGGAACCTTTCAGTTGAAGAATTTTGCGGATCTCCATGGTAGATCATCTCTGTAAAATATGGACGAGTGACAGTTCAATATATGCACTAACAAATTCAACTGACACCACAACAGCTGGCGGTATAGCTGCACAACAGTGTCAGAAACCATTTAAAGCTGAACTACAAACACAAACCATCATTTACCGAAAAATAAATGGGCCTCTGTTGTACGAGATAAGGTTTCCCACCTCTCATGTAAAGTGTAGCAAAGGCTGTACTCACCACCTAATAACATTATTAACTTTAAGCACACTGAGGTTGGAGAGGAGTAAAAAATGTAAACCTGCAATGACATTTGACATTAATTTGTAATGCGGGAAGGCATGCGGTCTCACTGTACATCAGTCTCCAGTCTTGCTTATACTCTGACAATCACATTACTGTGTTGTCATATGGAGAATTGTCTGTTCTGGGCTTCCTGCCAAGTGACATAGGCTTGGCATTGTCTATGTATAAGTAATCGGTCATCAGAGACCAGTTTCTGCTAAAACAATTTCGTCTTACATAGCGTCAGTGAGCAGTCATAATATGGGAAAATACAGTTAACAGGTAAAGAAAAATAGCAACTGAATTGCTTTACATTCCTCTTGCAAAGTATATTCTTTTGCAAGTGACAGAAAGGTTATTCAGGATACAGAGAGCATGGATGTTATGAGACACTAAGACTTACTTGACTGAAGACTAGATCATTCTTTTCTCTGTTAGGTCATAGTGTCACAGGCAAAATCTATTATGATTTCTTGGAGTGTAAAAGGTCGGGATTTGAATGAGTATATACCATTACATAAAACTTTCTAACATGACAGACTTTACTGTTCATCTAAAACACATGATCAAAAACATGAACCTACTGTCCGATAAATTTAGCTCTAACTTTAACCCTCTCTCCCCTTGTCTGTCCCTCAAGATATATCTGAAACTGTCTTGCCTCTAGCTATCATACAAGACCAAGTTCTAAAAGTGCTACTAAAGGCTAAAAATACTGCATCAATGCGTCCTGAGAATATTCCTGGATGCATCATAAAGCAAAAAATGAACATTAGTAGAGCTGGACAAGAGAGTCAGTAAGTGAACTACATACTGAATGAAGGATTAGAGTTAGATATGGTGTGGCATGTAAGGTTAGGTAAAACAGAATCTGTTTAAAGCAATTGGAAAAGAAATAACAATGTTCCAAAGTAACCAATGAAGCAGTAAAACTAGTAGCTTAAAAA
This sequence comes from Protopterus annectens, assembly GCF_019279795.1. NCBI lineage: Eukaryota > Metazoa > Chordata > Ceratodontiformes > Protopteridae > Protopterus > Protopterus annectens. The sequence continues at coordinate 91,646,025 of NC_056746.1, read as the reverse complement.
AATCACAAACCCAAAGAATAAAGCCCACTGGAACCATGAGTAAAACCTGTTATACAGTTTAATACTTAACCAAATAAAGTAGAAATAAAGTCTGAAACAGTTTTAACTTGTGGTTCCAGTGAGCTTTATTGTTTTGGCAAAGAAACAACAAGACACAGAGTCCTGAACTGCTATGGTGAACATTTTATTTTTAAAGAGTAGGGCTATGAGTTATGACTGGCTACCTAAGAGTATAAGAGTGACCAGGAAAAGCAGTGCTATTCCCCACCAGTGCATTTTACCTACATGGCTTTAAACTATCATCACTTGAGGAACTGAATATTCATACTTAAATAACTCTAATTATCATAGAAGGTTTATATTTTATTATTTTGTTGGTGCTCATCATGGTTTTATACGTGTTCTAAGAATTAGAGCACAGAATCAGATAATCATTTTAGGATCTGGACTTGCTGTGGCAACTGTCCACAATGCCATAAGCATTTCTTCATTTGCATGCTCTTAGAGAAGAACGCAAGGCATATCTTGAAATAACTCAAAAACTAGTAGTACACTTCATTGGAGCCTCACTTCCAACCCCCACCTCTATCACAACCCTTCCACACTCCCTGATTTCCTAAGTGACCACCTCCCTACCTCTGTCCACAGACACTCCCCTATTCTCCAAATCCCAACTATATAAAAACTGTTGGAAGCTTTCAAATTTCAACTCTGATATCTTTAACAATATACTGTCTTTAGCTAATGCATTCACAAACAGGTCCTAGCTTATCTACTACAAGAAAATCTCCTCGCCCAAACTCAACACATCTTCCACCCTCACCATAGTACGTCCACCCCACTAATATCTTTTACCCAAACTATCTCAAGATCTAGAGACAACAACAAATTAGTATCATGTTTATTCCTTGACCTCTCAAAGGCCTTTGATATCATCTCCCATAATCCACTTCTGTCCAAACTCTCAGCTGTTAATTCTCCAACTCTGCTCTTTTTTGGTTCTCCAGCTATCTCTTTAGGAGATTTCAGTCTATAAGATGGCTCTCTGCAACCTCCCCTTTCCTCCAAGTCCAGACTGGGGTCCCCCAAGGCTCCATCCTTGGGCCCCTATTATTCAACATTTTCACTAGCAGCCTCTATCTCTCCTGTCCTCACTCTTTACTATGATATGCTGATGATTCTACAATTATGTCTACATCTGACAATCTCTGCCACCTACTTTCCCTTACCCAAGAATCTCTTCACTCAGTGGAATAATGGCTTACATCCAACCAACTCCTGCTCACCCCAAATAAAACTAAACTTCTCATCTTCCTCCTTAAATCTTTCCACCAACTCAAATATGCTTTTACTGTCTCTTCCCTAAAAATACAACTATCAAGGCTGAACCCCACACTAAACTACTAGGGGTCATTATTGATGACCGACTGAAATTTGAGCCAAAACTGCATTAAGAAAACTCATCAGAAACTAGGCCTTCCCTATAGAAACAAAAGATTCCTCACAAATGAATCCAAACTTACACTAGCACTGACCTACCTACTACCCACACTATTATATGCTGCCTCAATCCTCTCTAACCTTCAGGCAAATATGTTGCCAAAACTTGAACTCAGTTATAATAAAATTGCTAGATTTGTGGCTAACCGACCCTACAGCTCATACCACTGCCTATCTTTAAAAACCTACAGTGGCTAGAATTGTACCACCAACTGCTACTGCCTCAACTAAATTTAACTCACTCCATGTTAAACCAACCCCATTTGTGTCCTGCTCTCTCAACCCTCATCTCTCCCTACATACCTAACCATACACTCTGCAGCTCAGAACAACACCTCCTGCAGATCTACAAACCCAATAAAACATTGGCAAACTTCTCTATAATCACTCTTTGGCTACTGCTTGGAATAAACTACACCCATATTTAAGATCAATCCCCAACACAAACTGTTTCAAAAAAACATTGAAAGATGATCTATTAAACTCTAGGACTTGCTCCTGCACTGACCCTACTTACTACACCTCTCCCCTTGCATTAAATAATGTTCATCCTCCTATTAATCTATTTCCACTTGCTTCACATCTGTGAAAAATGGTACTGTGACTATGATTATGATGAAACTGTGATTGCTGTTATATTGTATTTTTATTTCTGTGATTATGTAAAGTAGAAAACCATAATGTGGATACGGTTATACTGACTGTTACTACCATTATACTTATCACGTTGTTAATTTTTATACTATGCATTTTGGAGCTTTTCTCCTCAAGTCTCAGCTGAGAAAGGGCCTCTGTCCAGTCGGACTAACCTGGTCAATAAATGTCAAATAAATAAATAAATAAATAAACAACAACCATGTTGTTTTTGCATTGTAGGCTGTGGTTAGCACCACACAGCAAGAGTATTTTTTGAGATACAGCCCAGTATGTTTAAGACAAGTGTGCAGAATGCAGTCTTCCCACAAAGGACACAGCAAGGTGTGTCATATCCATGCTTACTAATTTGCCCCAGTTTGAAACTATAGTTTTGGTTTTCCTGCTTTTCTTAAAATGATTGCTGCACAACTGGTACTATACAAATTGTATTAACAGATTTTTACATATAGAAAAGTGACATACCTAGCTAGTTATATTTCACCAAACAACTAAACATTCGGCACAGATATTTAGAAAATAGTCTGCAGTTCTAAGAAAGATTTATGTTGAACTTGCTTTCATATCAATTTAACCAACCAAATTTAATTTGATTTTTATGTATATGGTTCCCCTTTAAATCATCGACTTGCAAATCAGCAAGACCATAATGTTGAAAGTTCACAATATTAAATTCCTGGAATGTCACAATTTAACTCCAGGAAAGTAACCACTGGGCCACAATGGTGACCTTTGCCCTGTTCTCCACTATAGTGCAATCTCAGAGTTGATATATTTAGTTGTTGGGCGGGGGGACAAAGTCCCCCCATGTTGGTGGGTTTAGTTTGCTTCCATTCATATTGTATCGATTGATGGCACAGTGGTTACTTTCCCGGAGTTAAACTGTGATGTTCTGGGAGTTTGGCATTGTAAACTTTCAACGTTGTGGTCCCGCTGATTTGCAAGTCGACTTTCCCGTAAGTCAACGTTTTAAAGTAGACCCATGTATATAGTCATCCAGGGTGATATCAAGATGCCTTATTTAACTGAGACCTCGATGACATGCATTCAACTGGATTAAAGTATAAAATCCAGGTTTGGGAATTAGGGCAAAAAGTAGTGGGTAAATTGTTCTTGAAGGAAGATCTAAAATCACACACTCAGAGTTAAATATTGCCAGTGATGCATAGATGTATATTGCTGTATACCATTATTTTGCCAAGAGGGACTCTGAAGTGGGAGGCTCACAATTTTAAGGTAAGGCCACCCTCAGGAAGGTATCATGGGTTCCTCACAATTTTAAGGTAAGGCCGCCCTCAGAAAGGTGTCACTGATCCACGGATCTCAACATGGTTGATGATATGCAACATCTTCAATTCCTAAAAGATATTAAGCACACTTTGCTAAACATGATAATGTCCCAGCAGTAATATGTTATGCCACGTTATTGTTCCTGGTTTCCAGGAGTTTAGCAACTTTGCTTCCATAACATCTCAGGTTAGAGGATTTACCTTATAATAAGAAATGACTGTTGGAGTGTGAATGTAGCTGCATACATTTTCCACTCGGGATTCACAGAGTTATGTGGAAAACTGGTGTTCCTACAATATGCATGGAAAATTCTCTTTTATTCCATTCCCAGACTCATAATATTAATGACTCTTGTAAGCCTTTTGTTACTACAGGCAACTTTTATGTGTCTAAACAAGTAAAACAGAAGAGGGCTTATAAACATTTTAATCACAGCAATATATCCCATTGAGATAAATTATCCTTTTCCAGCTATGGTCTCAAATATAGGTCTCAAACCATATTTATGGAAGAGTCAGGTAAAGCGTAATAGGCTGACAATAATAAATAACTACATCAGTATTTGTAAACACCAGGGCAATACAGTGGGACATCTGAATGCTGTGGTGTCTTGTTTGGAAGGTTTGCTGGGAACAGAGCCATCTTGCCTGTATTCCATATATAAGCCCAAACAGCAGCAAACTCAGATAAGCTAGAAATGATCCCATTATGTTGGTCAGTGGGTCATGGAGTAGCACAACACAGTCATTTGCAAAAAGGGGGTGCCCTGAATTTCATCTTACAAAGGGTTCTACTTGCCAATTTATAGAAGATGTTCAACAGCTGATTTAAGGATTCCATCATTAATGGAAAAAGGGTAGGGGAGACCTGACAATTCTGCTATGTGCACTTATGTAGTCTGAAAGGAGGCAAGAGTTGAGTGTTGGTTAATGCATAAAGGGCCTTCAATACAGCTATTCTTCCCATAAGTATGTCTGTTTAGTAGACTTCAAAGTGTGTTTTCCCTCAGTGAATAAGCATTACAGTTGTGAGCCTTGTGACTATTTTAAGATCTTGTGTTTAAAAGCACGAGGTACATGAGAGATAAACACTGGACATCGCTACGGGAAAGACAGTCTAACTGCTAAGAATAAGGCTGGACAGTAAATTATTTCCTCTGTTTGCTAGTATCTTAGCACGTAGTTTCAGGCTGATGTTGATAAGGAATGTGGGTCTGTAATTCACTACTGTGCTATAGTCCTTGCCTGGTTTGGGGATAGCTGTGATGGCAGGGACAAGTGATGATGATTTAACAGAACTCTCATTCTTATAAATTCTATAAAGGGCAGTTTAAGGGGGAAGAAACTTTTCCATCAGCTTTATGAAAAACTTAAGAGTTCAAAAAAGACCTAGACCATAATCCAACACAATGCCCTTTAATCGAACAAAGAAAGGAATAATCAAAAATATGTAAAGAACTGGGCACTTTCATCTAACTATGTATCACACAGACTTCAGAGTAAAATGAGTAATACAACTGGTGTTTAAATAACATGAACTCACCAATGAGAACCCAGTGCAAAACAGGAAGTAACATACCAAAATAAGAAAATGCAAACCAGTATATAAAAATTGCACAAATAAGATTCACATTGATATAAACACATTCACCCCCAAACTTAATGTGTTGCTAAGTTAAAAGCAAGAATTTAAATACTGAATGCAATTTGTAACAAACTTGTGCTTGGAGGAAACAACCCTTGAGGAAGTGATGGGATGAGTTCTACAGTCAGCTCAGTGTATTACCATCCCTATAGAACCTGGCTCAGTGCATGATGGGTTTAGAGTCAGCAAGCAAAATATTAAACTTCATCGATGGCTGTCTGAAGGATGCCTTTCAGGAAGGGTAGCATTATATCTGGAGTAATGGTATTCTAGCTGAAATATTAATGACATGGTTGTTTTCTCCACATTTAATAACCACATCTGCAGGAAATATCAAAAAGTGGAGACATTATTCCAGTAATAAATAGCTAGCAGAGAGGTGAATGACTGTTACCTTCTGACGATGTATAGAGCAAAATCTTAGAAGAATTTCATTTTAACATGAGAACTACCCATCAAAAATGGGCATCTCTCTCTCTCTCTCTCTCTCTCCTACAGCCATCAGAAGCCTTTCCTATCATCATAATTTCAAAGTTTTAAAATGTGTCCTGGGTGCATCATTTGGACCAACCAGAATATGAACATGATAAGCTCTCCCTCCTGCAATGAGCTGAATCTGCTTGGTAAATTAATTAAATACTGAAAGCACTGATTCCTCTCCAAACCAGGCTACTCAGAGGTGACACACTTTGATGAGCTAACATCTGAGTCTTTACTGCCATTCACCAAAGAGTAACAATTAACATAAAAACAATCAATTTCTTCAAGCTCCATAGAGAAATCATGACTCAATCCATAGTGGATTGCACATCTTGATTTATCTCACATATAAGAAAAAGAAAACACAACCAAATCTTATGCATATGTGGGATGTTTTGCCCCTTCCACCTCCCAAAAATGGAGGGCTTTCAGTGCGACCCACCCACACACATATATTAACTCTAAGGACCCACAAACATAACCAAGTGAAAGAACAGTTAATCTGCAGTATTTAACACAAGTGAACTACAGCAGCACATGACAAACTGACATTGATGAATCTTAGCAACTGACAAGATTGTTGACAAGCTGTGTAATCAATGACCTAAAGAGGAACCACATATGACTATATAGGAATCACAGTTTGTAATAGTATATACTATAGTATCTTATTGCTTTGTAAACATTAACAAAAAAAATCCATTCTCAGGGACCAACATGCTAGGCATTAGCAATCAACATTATGCTGTATTGATCAGAGACAGGCACTGCTAATAGATTACAGATCTGTCATGCAAAATAATATTACTAGCATACAACACGTAGGGTCCCTGAGAACATCTCATGAAAGATAGCGACAAGTTGGAATTAATCTGGAGAAATACATTTATGTGGTACATGATATGTAACTACTTTACAAGGAGAAACAAAGTCAAAAATGAAAAGTGTAACATGAGAAATGTTTTCGGGGCAGCTCATGGGGGTAGTAATCTGGAGGATAGATAGCCTTTGCCAAAAATAGTACAAACTTCACAAGAATGGCAACTAACAACACAGCTGGGGGTAGGGACATTTTAGGAAACGTATATAAAAATATTTAATAGATGCTGTGGTATATGCATGGTGTAATTTATATAGCAGATGATTTCAAGCATTGAGAGGATAGATACAAGACAAAAGACCCCAAGAGCTAATTAGGGTTTTCTGGTGTAAGAGGGATAAAGGCTTATGTAGGATGGATAGCTGAGGCTAATTACCATTTTCTATTGGCAACTTTTCTGGATTCCTTTTTGATAATGCTTACATAGCCAAACTAAGCAACTGTGATTGTTTCAAGCTATTAAAGAATAACAGTAAAATCTGTGAACATAGCATGCTGACTTTACTTTTTGTGGATAAACTTTTAGCCCATTATGTAGATAATACCATTATACATTTTAATTTCTGTTGCCTAAGTAAAGAAATGTCCCTGCTTGCATTTCCATGTTGCTGCTAAAACATTTGTATTCCACATTAAGAGAAGGTCAAACACTTGTAGAAGTTTCTGTGAGTCACAGGTTCTCTTCTCATTACTCATTGTACTAAGATGCCTGTGTTTATGACACATAAGTATTTAAAATGTGTTTCATTAAAGACCAGTGAGTAAGTTTTTTTTTTATTTGAAAAAAAACATTAATTTCATTGGCATAGAGTACTGTGTATAACACGTTAAGTGAATAATAAAACATTAAGAGCTGAAATGAAAGTTGCAGCAGCTGAATCCTGCTGGCATATAATTAATACAATTTATCTTACTTAGTCTCCAATGAAGAAAAAATGCAACATATATTAACACATTACGCTGTAATACTTTAGAAGGGTATTAGGTGTTGGCTTGCTGTAGACCAGCTTCTTGCATAATCAGGCAAAACATGGTAAATGGAATATATTAGACAAAAAGTTAAAAACGTCAACTTTCAGAGCCATTATAGAACATATGCAATATTTAAGGATTACCTGTTTTCATAATTAAATATAGGTTCATGATGTTGCACTTTACAGTAATTGCACTTCAAGTTTCAGATGTACATCATATTGTAATCCCTTTCACAAATACTTTGATTGAGACCACATTAATGGGAATACTGCTGTGTTCGGCAGTAAACAACATTTTTATTCATGTCCTTCGCATTTTAACTCAACCCTCAAAATTAATTTTAATGTTCTTTTTAGAAGAACAGAACGTGAAAATGTCAATATTATTCTAAATTGTATGATTTACTTTTTAGCAGGTCAGAATGCAAACAAAGTCAATATTACTCTAATTTTTATGATCTGCTTTTTAGCAGAACAGAATGTGAACATGTCAGTGTAATCCTAACTTTTTATGATGTTCTTTCGAGCAGAACAAAATGTGAGCATGTCAATATTATCACATTTAAAGTCAAGATAATCATTATTACCAGTAAAGTACATGCAGGGCAGGAATGTACCAAAGGAATAAGTGAAACTGGAGTGTATTGAAAAACACTGCCAAAATCCCATATGGAATCCTGACATCATTTTCTCCAAGACTGGAAAAAAGATAATATTTGGAGGGTATTGCAGGGGCCTGAGCCTTCCCTCTCACACCTCTAATAATGTGTGTGTGTGTGTGTGTGTGTGTGTGTGTGTGTGTGTGTGTGTGTGTGTGTGTAATTTTAGGTTTGTGGCATGTTCCTGACCTAGAAAACTGCGATTCCAAAGATGAGAAAGTTATTAGCAGTATTTTCAATCCACAATTTAACTAGATAAGGGCATGAAAGAAGAAGCCATGAGATCCTGTACAGACCCATGCAGCTATTTATGACACACTAATTTAAGAACAGTTAACATTAATGTCTACTAAAGCAAGACAAGAACCTGGAACTTTACTTACAAGTAGGGATGGGCTTAGATAAAACAGCAACCTAGGCTAAGGGCTCCATGGTGCTTCCCAGAGCTATGCACTGCTCCTCGCAAGCATACCTGCTGGTGCCCCCTTGTTCCCCAACATCTTGGCCTCCCCACATGTGACGGATCCACACAGTCTACCAGGTTTTTGTTATGCCTAGAGCCACATATCATTGTGTATGTTTGATTATTGCTAGATTGATTATTGCTAGATCTGACATGCCACTACCTCACTATATGCTGCTAATATTGTAACAATACAATATGCTTAAGAGCAGGCCTTGCTCACTGATTACTGGTATAACTGAACTTTTGCTGACCTGTAAGTTGTTTGTCAGCTTAAAAGATATTTACCAGAATATGGGGATTTCAAGGAGGAACTATATCACAAGTTTGTGAGCTAACTGTTCTTTGAAAAAGGGAAGTAAGGCATAAGACCAGATATTACGAGACTTGTTTACAACTTAGGAAATGATCTGTAATTTTCTAAAATATTCCATCAACTCATGATGAGCTTGTGATCAATATGTCATTAGTCGAACCTATTGACCGTGTTGTTTGTTCAAGACTATAAAAAGCTCAAAGGCTAAAATGCAAATCATCATCATCCGGATTTGATCACAGTACCAGCCTGAACTGAGCTTAGAGACATTTCGCCAGTGTCGGCCTTGCCTTGACTGAACAGATAGCTGCACTGGATAGCATTGAAGTCTCCCTATCAGTGGCAAAGATGATTTTATTTATGCATATGCTTGTAAGTACATAATTTATTAGTCTTCTTCTGTTTATCTAGTAATTTTTTGCTTAATAAATTACGTTTGAGCCTTGGTGTCTTGTGTCATTTCTAATCCTGTATTAACCTCATACTTTAAAGTAAGGGACTAGTTCATTTGGCACAGCGAGCAGGGTCTGAGGTTTGCAGTGGAAATGTCACAATAACAACCAATGTTTTTTTCCTTTAAAACATATAGGCATAGGTAAGAAGGGTGCTGTGTCAGGCACCCCCAAATAAGTTGGGCATTCGTAATATGATGCCAGCATTGTTTGGGAAATGGGATACTCTTGCTAAGGTATTAAGTCAAGTTTCACCCCCTCCTTCCCCAAAACTTTTGCAAGAAAGACCTAAGGCAGACCCTGATAGTCTAGCTAGAGCTTTATCAGAGCTAAAACTGGATGATAAGAGGAAAAAAGTGAAGGAAGGGGTGGGAGCGGTCGGATGGCTGTTCTTTGAGGCAATTCAGGAATTAGATAGAGACGTAGAAAGACTAAAAGAAAAAGTCTTAGAGTTAAAAGAGCAATGTAGAGAACAGACGCATACACACAGATTGGATAGAGATGCCTTGGAGAAGGCAAATATGGCACTTGTTAAAGTAGGAGAGGAGGCTGAACACTGGAAATCTAATTCAGTGACTGTAGCTACTTGAATAATTCAACAGCGTAGACAACGAACTGGGAGAAAATTACGCCATCCGCCCTCAAGTTCTTGCTTTGCTGTGTAAGGCAGAATTTGACCCCGAAAAGTGGGAAGGTGATCTCCCCTCAACTGATGAGGTTGATAGTGATTTTGAAATAGTAAATTCCCCATCAGTGGAGGCACGTCCAGTTATTGAGAAAAAGAGACAGTACACGGGGGGGGGGGGCACAACAATGGGTTGAGGTGCGGAGTTATAACCAAGCTGAATTATTAAATGTAATTCAAATCTATAAGCAAAAGCCAGGGGAAACCATTTTAGCATGGCTTCTTCGGGTTTGGGACACAGGGGGAGAAGCAGTGTCTCTAAATGTAGAAGAGATGCACCAATGTGCATGCTTGGTGTTTCACCCACGTCTAAAGCAAATAGTAAGCAATGCAATCCATAATGATCCCCAGGTGAATACACTGGTGGTGTGGTTAGCCTCAACTTTCCGAGCTATTTGGCCTGATGCTACAGCAGTAGCTGATGAACATAAGCTTTGGAAAACAATAGCAGAGGCAATACAACAGTTAAGAGAAATGGCTATGTTGGCTACCATTTATTTATTGGAATTAAGAAATGGGGAATTAGTGCTTCTGAAAGGACCAGATGCACAAATAATGACCAACAATATGAGGAGTAAATTGATCAAAAATGCACCACAGTGGTGGAAAGGGCAGCTGATGGAGGCTGTGTAGGTCAGCAGATATGGGATGTAATAGCCACTCTAAATCAAATGGCAGAACTAGTGGAAGAAAAAGAACAGAGAAGAGCTAGAAAGGCAAATGCAGAGAACCCAAAAGATACATCTGGTGAGAAAGTCATGAGAAAGCAAATGTTTCTGGATCTATTAAGGTGGGGGATAGAAGTTGCAGAGATAGATGGGATAGCTACCTAGGAATTATATAAAAATGGAAACAAAAACAAAAAGAGAAAGGCTCAAGCTCTGCAGGCAAAAAGCAAACCCCTACAAAAAGTCCAACCAGAAGCATCACTGAAAAGAAGGTAGGGTGGAATCAATTATAGCCTGACATCCCTACCGATGAGGAGTTAGCACAGTGGCAAAAGGAAGAATTCAGCGATGAGAGAGATTGGGGAGAAAAGGAATGGAGAACCCCGATTGAAAAAACAGAGACAAATTGACTAGTAGGCTGGTCCCCAGTAGCTAGGGGTACAGTAAGAGCAATTACACCTGGGGACCGATGCCCTTACGTACCTCTTACCATATTTTGGAGGGGAGGGCCACAACATGTAATGGCTCTGGTAGATACAGGATCAGAAATAACCATTTTCGCAGGCAACCCCCGTAAATTTCGTGGACAATATGTAGAGACTGATGGTTATGGAGGGGCAAAAACATTGGGTACCAAAACCAAGGTTAAGATAGCTTTTGGGGATGGTATTCCTATTTTCATTGAAGCAGTAATAGCTCCAGTACCTGATCCCATTTTAGGAATAGATGTGTTAAAGGGTAGAACCTTGGAAACCACTGTAGGGCCATTTAGGTTTGGAGTGCAGCATTGTTCAGTCAACGCAGTTAAGGCTGTAGTCCGAGGCAATGCTAAGTGGGAACCACTTTATATTCCCACACCTAGAACCATAATAAACATCAAATAGTATCATATTCCAGGTGGGCATGCTGAGATCACTGAAACGATCCAAGAACTGCTTCGGGTTGGCATACTCGAGCTAACGGTGAGTCCATTCAACAGTCCGGTATGGCCAGTAAAGAAATCTGATGGAGCATGGTGGATGACTGAAGATTATCAAGGTCTGAACAAGGTGGCCCCACCCTTAGCGGCAGATGTTCCAGACATTGTTATGATCATGGAAAGATTGTCTTCATCTGCTGGACCATATCATGCAGTTTTGGACTTAGCAAATGCCTTCTTCTCCATCCCAGTAGCAGAAGAAAGCAGAGCCCAATTTGCTTTTACTTGGGAGGGGAGGCAGTATACCCTCCAAGTGTTACCACAGGGATATCTGCACAGCCCTACCCTGTGTCATGGACTAGTGGCTAGAGACCTAGCCAAGTTACAGCTGGAAAAAGTGACTATTTTCCATTACATTGATGACATAATGATTACTGGATATTGCATTAAAAACTGTAATCCAACATCTCCAGAACAGAGGGTGGGCTATAAATGAAAATTAAACACAACAAGGGGCATCAGTGAAATTCCTTGGTATGATTTGGAATGGAGCAAAAAGGGAAATTCCTGCAGCGGCACTAGAGAGTATTCAGAAAATTGCAGTCCCAAAAACAAAACAGCAGGCACAGGCCTTCTTGGGAGCAATGGGCTTTTGGAGGGCATTTGTTCCTCACCTTGGACTGATTTTGCGGCCCCTCCACTATGTAACAAGGAAAAAATGTGATTTTCAGTGGGGTCCCAAGCAGCAAACGGCTTTTGAAGAAGCAAAAAAGGCCCTACAGTAAGAGTGTGGGGCTGGGCCCAGTTGATCCACAGCAACCTTTTATCCTTGAAGTAACAGTTGCCAATAATGTTATGTCTTGGGGGCTGTGGCAGAAGGACGACACTGGGAAAAAGAGACCCTTGGGATTTTGGTCCAAATCCCTGACTGGAGCACAAGTGAGATATAGCCCCCTTGTACAACATGTGTTGGCAGTATACACAGCATTGATCCATGTAGAAGTAACAACTAAACAACAAACAGTGACAGTTAAGATAGACTACCCACTCCAGGGGTAGTTACGAGATAATAATTTAATGAAAACTCTAATAGCACAATCTTTGACTGTACAAAAATGGAAGTGGTATTTACAGGAAAGGGCCAACATCGTACCTGGGGTATCTCAAGTACAACAGTTGGCTGGACTGGTAATTTTGGATGATGCTGATGTGATAGAACAACAGCGACATGAGCTTCCAAAATCCCCAATCACTGAAGCATTACCATTTGATAATTTAGATGCAGAAAAACAGAAACATGCATGGTTTACTGATGGCTCTGCTAAAATCGGATCAAATGGCAGAACCTGGACTGCGGTGGCTTATTGCCCACGAACAGAAACTGTGTTATTTGATGAAGGTACTGCTGGTTCAAATAATCAGGCAGAATTACGAGCTGTTGCCCTGGTCATTGATAGTTTATCACCTGGAGATGAAGCGTACATCTATACTGACAGCTGGGCAGTTTGTAAAGTATTAACAACCTGGTTACCTGCCTGGCAACAACAGAATTGGAAGATCCATGGCAGAACTCTGTGGGGAGGCTCAGAAGATTGGCAACGGATTTGGGAAAAAGCTCAACAATGCAAAATCAGTGTTGGACATGTAGATGCCCATGCATCACTTGTGACAAATGAAAGGAGGCATAACCAGCAGGTAGATAAGATGGCCATGGTACGTGTTGTTGAAGAAAAAACTGAAAGTGCTAGTATGGCAAGATGGGCCCATGATCGCAGTGGGCACTTGGGAAGAGATGCAACAATAGAATGGGCACAAAGGCATGGTATGCAGTTGAATAAGGAAATAACTACAGATGTTATAAAGCAGTGTGAAATCTGCCAAAGAAATAAACAAAAGAAACTGCAAACAGAAGCATGTGGACACATTCACCGAGGCAGTCATTCAGCACAAATCTGGCAAATAGACTTTATTGGTCCTTTACCACTGGATCAAAATCAGAAATATTGCCTAATGATGGTGGACAATTATTCAGGATTACTAATGGTTTTTCCATGCAAAAAGGCAAACCAACAAGCAGTATTAAAATGATTGAATAAATTATGTGTGACATATGGGATTCCCAGTGAAATCCAAAGCGACCAGGGCAGCCACTTTACCGGAGCAGAGGTTCAAGAATGGGCAAAGGAAAATGGAGTTCGATGGGTGCTGCATATCCCATATCATCCTCAAGCTGCTGGTTTGATTGAAAGGTAAAATGGGCTACATAAAGAACAAATCCGAAAGAATACAAGTGATGGAATGTTAAGAGGCTGGGCAAAGGTATTAGAATTAGCTGTGAGCCAGCTGAATAATAGGCTTCGAAAGCATCAAGGAACCCCTTTGCAAATGCATATGAATGACATTCAGTCCAACTGTTGTATTTTGAAACTAGAAAATCTGAACCCAAATGCCATATACCCTCTTTTCACAAATACTGATCAAACTTGGTTCTGGATTTGTGCATTGACTGAACAAAGAGTGCCAGCACAAACTATAGTGTTAGTTGAGACAGGCTGGAAACTCTTTCTCCCAGAAAATTGGCACTGGGGGCAAAAAGGACTATTAGGAGAAAGTTGGGAGGTTTTTACATTATGGGAGCCAGAACGAGAGGTGATAGTGAAGGCTATCAATTTAGCTAACAAGACACAGATGATTCAAAAAGGACAACCTTTAGTAGAAATTTGTGTGCATGAAGATGCTGTTATTTTGCTACAAGACTGTGATACCAAACCAAGCAAATGGCTGGAAATGAAAGTTATAGTGACCACACCCAATCAGCCAAACAAACATGGGACTATGATTTGTGATGGACCTGGTAATATTGTTTTAGTATTACTTGATTCTCCTAAGCAACCATTGTACTTTCCTCTCCATAGATTATTGCCACTGTTTGGGAAGGTGCCAACCTTTTCCGATGACAACACTTAGATGGGCCATATGACTATCTTGATCCTATCCCTCTATTCGAGGAGGAAGATGTTGCAAATTTAATGGCTGACTGTGACTTTTATTGGAAATTGGGAGATGATCTATATGTAGTGACACCTAAACCTGCCTTAACTTGGAACATCACTCAGACGGAGAACATTACAACTGTATGTAGACTGAACTGTGATAGACATCCTGCAAAATGTGCTTCCAACCCTTTTGGAGGTTTATACCAAAGGCTAAATGAGTCGGGATTTCCACTAGCCAAGTCTCCATTAGATTCCTCCTGCATGGCTGAATTTCAAAGGGAAAATGACACCGCGGAAACCCTATCTCCAAGTTTGGAAATATATGCCATGGACAATAGTTCAACTGTATTTGATGGTTTGGGACATGTGGTAAGGTATACAAGAGGATGTAAAACTATAAGTAGTGCTAGAGCCTTTTCTGAACTAGAATAGTCCAGTTTTCAGGTATTGCTGAATCCTAGGCTGTGTTATAGTTCCTGTGTTGCCCATAAACTTACTTGGATAGGAGGAAGCTTCTCTGTTCACCAGTGAGAGTGGGGAGCTTTGAGCAGCCTATCTGTCCCTAGAGGAGTGGTCTCAGCCCATTAACTAGTAACTTATTGGCCGTTTTGGGCCATTTCCTATCTCTTTCAAACTCCCTGCCTTAAAACCTGTTTTAGCGCAGTTTTGCGCTTGTACCAGACTCAGCATAGCTCCTCATGGTGTCCTGCAGAGTTCTACAAGCAGCCGAGAGCGAAAGAGTGACTTTAAAAGATTATAAGTATTTTTTCTCTACCTTCCTACCTGCGACTGTATATTCTTGCCGAAAAGCGAGTTTTCTAACTATCTGAAATCTGCTAAGCATTGTTTTCCTGCATTTTTGTGTTTGCACTTTAAAAGTTGTTTTTTTGCCTTGTTTAATTGTTGTAGGCTACACACTCAAGTGCGCTAGCTGATTTAAAGCATTTACAGTGTTCTCGTGCCTAGTTTCTGTTGTACAGAAAAAAAAAGAAAAAAAAAACAAAAAATATCCTTGTTTCCCGCCTTTTCTGAACTAGAATAGTCCAGTTTTCAGGTCTTGCTGAATCCTAGGCTGTGTTATAGTTCCTGTGTTGCTAATATCCCTACTCAGATAAGAAGAAGCTTCTCTGTTCACCAGTGAGAGTAGGGCACTTTCAGCAACCTATCTGTCCCTGGAGGAGTGGTCTCAGCCCGGTAAGTAGTAGCTTATTGTCCGTTTTGGGCCATTTCCTATCTCTTTCAAACTCCCTGCCTTAAAACCCGCTTTAGCGTGGTTTTGTGCTTGTACCAGACTCAGCACAGCTCCTCGCGGTGTCCTGCAGAGTTCTACAAGCAGCAGAGAGTGAAAGAGTGACTTTAAAAGATTATAGTTATTTTTTCTCTACCTTCCTACCTGCGACTGTATATTCTCACTGACAAGCGAGTTTTCTAACTATCTGAAATCTGCAAAGCATTGTTTTACTGCATTTTTGTGTTTGCACTTTAAAAGTCATTTTTTTTTGCCTTGTATAATTGTTGTAGGCTACACACTCAAGTGCGCTAGCCGATTTAAAGCGTTTACAGTGTTCTTGTGCATAGTTTCTGTTGTACAGAAAAAAAAAGAAAAAAATATCCTTGTTTCCCGCCTTTTCTGAACTAGAATAGTCCAGTTTTCAGGTCTTGCTGAATCCTAGGCTGTGTTATAGTTCCTGTGTTGCCCATATCCTTACTTGGATATGAGGAAGCTTCTCTGTTCACCAGTGAGAGTGCAGAGCTTTGAGCAGCCTATCTGTCCCTGGCGGAGTGGTCTCAGCCCAGTAACTAGTGACTTATTGGCCATTTTGGGCCATTTCCTATCTCTTTCAAACTCCCTGCCTTAAAACCCGCTTTAGCGCAGTTTTGCGCTTGTACCAGACTCAGCACAGCTCCTCGTGATGTCCTGCAGAGTTCTACAAGCAGCCGAGAGCGAAAGAGTGACTTTAAAAGATTATAAGTATTTTTTCTCTACCTTCCTACCTGCGACTGTATATTCTTGCCGAAAAGTGAGTTTTCTAACTATCTGAAATCTGCTAAGCATTGTTTTCCTGCATTTTTGTGTTTGCACTTTAAAAGTTGTTTTTTTGCCTTGTTTAATTGTTGTAGGCTACACACTCAAGTGCGCTAGCTGATTTAAAGCATTTACAGTGTTCTCGTGCCTAGTTTCTGTTGTACAGAAAAAAAAAGAAAAAAAAAACAAAAAATATCCTTGTTTCCCGCCTTTTCTGAACTAGAATAGTCCAGTTTTCAGGTCTTGCTGAATCCTAGGCTGTGTTATAGTTCCTGTGTTGCTAATATCCCTACTCAGATAAGAAGAAGCTTCTCTGTTCACCAGTGAGAGTAGGGCACTTTCAGCAACCTATCTGTCCCTGGAGGAGTGGTCTCAGCCCGGTAAGTAGTAGCTTATTGGCCGTTTTGGGCCATTTCCTATCTCTTTCAAACTCCCTGCCTTAAAACCCGCTTTAGCGTGGTTTTGTGCTTGTACCAGACTCAGCACAGCTCCTCGCGGTGTCCTGCAGAGTTCTACAAGCAGCAGAGAGTGAAAGAGTGACTTTAAAAGATTATAGTTATTTTTTCTCTACCTTCCTACCTGCGACTGTATATTCTCACTGACAAGCGAGTTTTCTAACTATCTGAAATCTGCAAAGCATTGTTTTACTGCATTTTTGTGTTTGCACTTTAAAAGTCATTTTTTTTTGCCTTGTATAATTGTTGTAGGCTACACACTCAAGTGCGCTAGCCGATTTAAAGCGTTTACAGTGTTCTTGTGCATAGTTTCTGTTGTACAGAAAAAAAAGAAAAAAATATCCTTGTTTCCCGCCTTTTCTGAACTAGAATAGTCCAGTTTTCAGGTCTTGCTGAATCCTAGGCTGTGTTATAGTTCCTGTGTTGCCCATATCCTTACTTGGATATGAGGAAGCTTCTCTGTTCACCAGTGAGAGTGCAGAGCTTTGAGCAGCCTATCTGTCCCTGGAGGAGTGGTCTCAGCCCAGTAACTAGTGACTTATTGGCCATTTTGGGCCATTTCCTATCTCTTTCAAATTCCCTGCCTTAAAACCCGCTTTAGCGCAATTTTGCGCTTGTACCAGACTCAGCACAGCTCCTCGTGGTGTCCTGCAGAGTTCTACAAGCAGCAGAGAGCGAAAGAGTGACTTTAAAAGATTATAAGTATTTTTTTCTCTACCTTCCTACCTACGACTGTATATTCTCGCAAAAAAACGAGTTTTGTAACTATCTGAAATCTGCAAAGCATTGTTTTCCTGCATTTTTGTGTTTGCACTTTAAACATCATTTTTTTGCCTTGTTTAATTGTTGTAGGCTACACACTCAAGTGCACTAGCCGATTTAAAGCATTTACAGTGTTCTTGTGCCTAGTTTCTGTTGTACAGAAAAAAAAAGAAAAAAAACAAAAAAATATCCTTGTTTCCCGCCTTTTCTGAACTAGAATAGTCCTTTTTTCAGGTCTTGCTGAATCCTAGACTGTGTTATAGTTCCTGTGTTGCCCATATCCTTACTTGGATAGAAGGAAGCTTCTCTGTTCACCAGTGAGAGTGGGGAGCTTTGAGCAGCCTATCTGTCCCTGGAGGAGTGGTCTCAGCCCAGTAACTAGTGACTTATTGGCCGGTTGGGGCCATTTCCTTTCTCTTTCAAACTCCCTGCCTTAAAACCACTTTAGCGCGGTTTTGCGCTTGTACCAGACTCAGCACAGCTCCTCGTGGTGTCCTGCAGAGTTCTACAAGCAGCAGAGAGCGAAAGAGTGACTTTAAAAGATTATAAGTATTTTTTTCTCTACCTTCCTACCCGCGACTGTATATTCTCACCGAAAAGCGAGTTTTCTAACTATCTGAAATCTGCAAAGCATTGTTTTCCTGCATTTTTGTGTTTGCACTTTAAAAGTCATTTTTTGCCTTTTTTAATTATTGTAGGCTACACACTCAAGTGTGCTAGCCGATTTAAAGCATTTACAGTGTTCTTGTGCCTAGTTTCTGTTGTACAGGAAAAAAAAGAAAAATAAAACAAAAAAAATCCTTGTTTCCCGCCTTTTCTGAACTAGAATAGTCCAGTTTTCAGGTCTTGCTGAATCCTAGGCTGTGTTGTAGTTCCTGTGTTGCCCATATCCTTACTTGGATAGGAGGAAGCTTCTATGTTCACCAGTGAGAGTGGGGAACTTTGAGCAGCCTATCTGTCCCTGGAGTTGTGGTCTCAGCCCAGTAACTAGTAGCTTATTGGCTGTTTTGGGCCATTTCCTATCTCTTTCAAACTCCCTGCCTTAAAACCTGCTTTAGCGCAGTTTTGTGCTTGTACCAGACTCAGCACAGCTCCTCGTGGTGTACTGCAGAGTTCTACAAGCAGCAGAGAGCGAAAGAGTGACTTTAAAAGATTATAAGTATTTTGTTCTCTACCATCCTACCTGCGACTGTATATTCTCACCGAAAAGCGAGTTTTCTAACTATCTGAAATCTGCAAAGCATTGTTTTCCTGCATTTTTGTTTGCACTTTAAAAGTCATTTTTTTGCCTTGTTTAATTATTGCA
This sequence comes from Protopterus annectens, assembly GCF_019279795.1. Taxonomy (NCBI): domain Eukaryota; kingdom Metazoa; phylum Chordata; order Ceratodontiformes; family Protopteridae; genus Protopterus; species Protopterus annectens. The sequence goes on along the minus strand of NC_056746.1, from coordinate 91,626,896 downwards.
GGCTACACACTCAAGTGTGCTAGTCGATTTAAAGCATTTACAGTGTTCTTGTGCCTAGTTTCTGTTGTACAGGAAAAAAAAGAAAAAAAACAAAAAAATATTCTTGTTTCCCACATTTTCTGAACTAGAATAGTCCAGTTTTCAGGTCTTGCTGAATCCTAGGCTGTGTTATAGTTCCTGTGTTGCCCATATCCTTACTTGGATAGGAGGAAGCTTCTCTGTTCACTAGTGAGAGTGGGGATCTTTGAGCAGCCTATCTGTCCCTGTAGGAGTGGTCTCAGTTCAGTAACTAGCAGCTTATTGGCCGTTTTAGGCTATTTCCTATCTCTTTCAAACTCCCTGCCTTATAACCTACTTTAGAGCAGTTTTGCATGATTTTGCGCACTGTGCAACAACGCGCAACATCCCACACCGCCGTTTAAGCAGTTTTTAACTATTCCCAGCTCCACAAAGTCTGCTCTTCAATTTTTCCCTTAGGACTAGTCAAACTCGCAAAATAAGCACTCAACCTTCATTCTACAGCCCAGCACTTGTTCAAATTTCTCAGTAAGCACTAACAAACTTTAGCACTACACCCCCTTATACTGTCCAGAAGTACAAAACTCCCTATTTGTCCCTTCCGGCCAATCAATAAATCAATTTTTTAAACCATCCAGGTGTGTCCAAAACGCAGTTTCAGGTATACTCTCCAGTCCAACTGGTGAATCTGGGAATCTTAAGGCAATGTTACAATTGCCTTATGTACACAGACAACCCTCTCCTCCTTCCAACAAACTCAAATATATGTGAGAGATGCAACTATACAGCCAAACTGGAGGCTGACCTCTCTCAATGCAAGACTGGCACAGTCAGTCAGGAGGAGAAGGAAACCACTCACACCACACAACCAGTCTCACATAGACCAAGACACATAAACACACAAAAACATACTCGGAGGCTCTAAATAAAAATCTACCAAAGCAACAGAGACCTCCAAAGCAGACATCCAAGCAACCGCTACCCAACAACAACTTTCACGTATCACATACTTCACAAAGTCAGTGTGCCACGCAGTCACAGCCCCTAACGCTAAATAACACACCCAATACACTAGTAATTGGAGACTCTATTGTCAGGCACATTGATGTCCCACTCACCAGACTGAACAAGGAGAAGGTCACTGTAAGCTGCCTGAGAGGTGCCAGGATCCACCACATAACACAAGCACTCAGGTCACTCCACAGCAGGTACAAATACGACTCTGTCATTGTCCATGCTGGTGTGAATGACCTGAGACATACCTCCCTGGACTACATGAAACGAGACATAGAGGAGCTCTCTGATCATGTACCCCAGGCCAGTATGACCCTGACCCTGAGTAGCATTTTGCCCTCACCAAGAATGATGCCACAATTTAAAGACAAAATGATCAATTTTAACAATTGACTAAGCTATTGGTGTCATTCAAAGGGGATCCAGTGTCTGTCAGTCTGGGATGACATGTTCGACAAGCCATGTTGCTTCACCAGGGATGGCTTGCACCTGTCACTTTAGGCTTTCGAATACTGGCTAAGGCCCTTGCCACCCCCTTAGTGCCTTTTTTAGGCAATGCTCAAAAGACAAAACCACCTCCATAGACAATACCAGAAACAAAAAACTAAGGGTAATGCTACTCAACGCCAGAAGTCTAAACCTCAAGATGCACTCACTGGAGGCACTCCTCAGTATGGAGAAAATCGATATCTGTGAAGTAACAGAAACCTGGTTCAAGGCTCCAGAGAGCACCCCAGCACTACCAGGATTCAACTGATACCATTCTTTTCGGCCCCAAAACTCGGACCGAAATACTAAAGGTGGGGGAGTATCCATTTTCATCAAGGATACACACACCTCCAGGTTAGTGATACTGCAAGAGGCAGCGGAAACCATCCATGTGCAACTAACAGTAGGTAAAACTGCCTTTCAGTTTGTAGCCTGCTACAGATCACCCACCTTGTCTCAGGACCCCCACTCGGCATTCCTGAGAACATTGGAGAATATGAAGGTCTCACCAAACACCATGATATTGGGGGATTTCAACTACCCAAACATTGACTGGGAAAACTACTCAAGTCCCAACTCTTTTGCCCAGTGGTTCCTGGAGTTTATAAACTCAAATGCCATGGAACAACTGGTTACCACTCCCACAAGAGGGGACAACATATTGGACTTGGTCATCACCAACATGGGGGCTCAATGTTCCACACCAGAGGTAAACCCCTCGTTGGTAAGATCAGACCATAAACTAATCACAATGGACATCCACATCCCTATCCCACCCCCAGCCAAGGAAACCACTGTGAAAAATTTTTCAAAAGCAAACTTCACACTTCTCAGGACCAAGGTGGAAAGTTTCAAAGCCCCTGAGCTAATGGAAAATGCTACCCAAACCGTAGAATCCTTTTCAAATGCACTCTATGAGCACCTACAGGAATGCATGGATCGTGCCATCCCAAGTAAAACCAAGACTCACTCCTCCAAAAACAGGAGACCAGTCTGGTGGACCCTGGCCATAAATAAACTATACAACAGAAGGAGGAAACTATTACATGATAAGGCAAAATCCCAAAAAGGGAAGGCATCCCTGATCAGTACTAGCAAGAAACTTCAATCCCTCATAAAATCATCAAAGGCTAGCTTTGAAAGAAAAATCGCCAAAGACTCTAAAGATAATCACAAGGCGTTATTTAGCTACATCAAGAATCTGGGTGGCAACTCTCTGATCTGCTCCGAGCTGGTGCAAAATGGCACAAAATACACTGAACCCGCTGACATTGCCAACATCCTGGCGGACAGGTTCAGTGCAAACTTTACTCCCCCTTCCCCCCCCAAAGGGTCAGTGTCTATCCCAGAAGAATGCAGTCCCTCAGACATCACAGACACACAGGTGAAAGCAGCCCTCTCCAAAGTAAAAAACACAGCATCAATGGGATTGCCCTATAAGCCTGACTAGCCTGGTCTGCAAGGCTATGGAGTGCATCATCATGGATCTCATAAACAAAGACATTGGGAACCTCCAAACACTGGACCCTACCCAATTTGGCTTTGTTAAAGGCAGATCTTGCCTCTTAAACCTAGTTGACTTCTTCAAAATAGTTACCAAAGCCATAGAGGAGGGAAAGGTAGTCCACACAGCCTACTTGGACCTCGCAAATGCCTTTGACATAATACCCCACTCTGGCATCATAAATAAGCTTACCAGTGTAAATATTAACCCATATGTCACAAGATGGGTTGCAAACTGGCTCAGGGATAGAACTCACATGGTCAGAGTCTCGGGTGCCATGTCCAACTCTAAACCGGTTACAAGTGGCATCCCACAGGGCTCAGTCCTGGGACCCCTCTTGTTCAGTATATACTTCTCTGAAGTACAGGCAAACACGGGAGGACTGTGGCTTACCAAGTTCGCAGATGATTGCAAACTGGGAGCCATAATCGATTCGCCGGCTGACACAAGCATCCTCCAGAAGAGCCTTACGGAGACGGATACCTGGTGTCAGAACCATGGCCTCAAGCTAAATGCCAAAAAGTGCATAGTCATCCCCTTTGGGAAAAACAAAGTGCCCACAAACTACCACATAGGCGGTAGTCCACTAAGTACGGAAGAAGTAATTAGGGATCTGGGAACCCAAGTAGATAGTAACCTCTCCTTTGACAATCACATTGCCAAAGTGGTTAGAAAAACCTTCTATATAGCTCACCTAATCACAAAAGGGTTCACATCTAGATCAAGAGAGGTCATTGTGCCCCTATACTCATCGCTCATCAGACCCATAATTGAGTACAATGCCCCATTTGGGATGTACCTTACCCGACACCTGCAACAGCTGGAGAGACCTCAAAAATACCTCACCACGAGTATCGTGGGCCCCAAACAGATGCCCTATGCAGCTCGACTAAAGAAACTCCAGCTCTACTCAGTTGCTTACCACCTTCTCAGAGGCGATCTCTGCCTGACGTACAAGGCCATGTCTAATCCGGAATTGTTGGACATGCTCCACCTCAAGAAACCCAAATCCATTAGAGCTACATGCTCCAGGGATTTAAACCTTAGCACAACAATAAATAGGACATGCTGGAGGGATAGATTCATATGCAAAGGCTTCCCTCGCTCTGGAATAGAATCCCGAGCCCCTCGCTGACCGTCTTCAAGAGAAATCTTGATGAGTGGATGGGAAATTGTAAATTTACAGCTGGGATCACTTCTATGGCCCTGCTGGGCAGAGGCTCAGGAATCTAGTCTAAAAGGGAGGCGAAGGCCAACACATTCTGGCTAGGCTTATAAATGCCCTAGGGCAGATAGCCTAGTACCTACCTATGAACCTATGAACCTATGAACGTATTAAAATGATAGTTAACATGACAGCAGTTTATATTACTACCAGGTATCCACATTGTAAAAGTGTACAATTATGGCCGGTTAATTCTTTGCATATCAAATGCAGACATTACAAATATAAAAGGAATAGACGTGATGTTATGGGTATTCTTGGTACTGCACTAGGTGCAGTCAGAACAGGGACTGGATTCTTAAACAGTGTAGATATAGATACCCTATGTAGCAAATTGAGCCGTTTGGGCACTGACCTAAATATGGCTTTTAATCTACTAGCAGATCATGATCCCGAGCTGGGACAAAGAACTGTAGACAGTATTTTAACTCAAACTGTCTTGTGGAGGTGGATTGAACATGCTAATACATATACAGAACAGATTTTAAATAACCTCACAGCAGAAGTAAATCAGACCTTTTGTATCCTGTCTCAGTTGACTGCTAATCAGCAATATTTGCAATTCACACAAACTTGGGGGGGGCTAAAAAGGCAGCCCACTGGCAAAGGGAACTGCAACTATATAATTGGTTAAAGCCAATAGACTTTGCATGTGAAAACAAGTCTTGTTTACTGATTTCTGACTATCTTGCTAGTAAAAAAGGAACAAAGCAGGTCTGAGCATTTGTTACATTGCCCTTGCAATTTGGAAATAATTGGTGGGTACCTCAAGTTGAGTCTATTTTGACTGATTATAATGATGTACCCATTGATGTGGCAGGTTGTGAAACCTGGCCCCAGGGGTGGGTATGCATGATGGTGAAAAGGAAGCCTCACCCATGCTTACATAATGGAACTGGGGAATGCACCTGGCACAGGTATGTAGTAAATGGTACATACATCTACCAGCTAAATTATACCACTGTTTGTGTAATATCCTCTTGTAAATTAGCCTGGAGTGATGGGATAATCACACTGTAAAAGTAATATCCATGCAATTATTGATTTTTGCACTGGAGAACTTATTAGATTGACTAGATGGATGAACATCACATCTAATGCTAGCATAGAATCATTACACACTTTTAGATGGTCATCTCTAGCCCACCCGGACTTTCAACAGATTAAGCAGGAAGGACAAATAGTGTTGCAACTTTTAAATAAAACACTAAACGATGCGCATCAAACAGTGATTAAAATGATTAAAGATAAAGGTACCACTGTAAAAGTTGCAAATGAAATACAGGATATAACTGTTTCTCATTGGTATGATATTTTTATGTGGTCATCTAAGGCTTCAGTGTGGTTTAATTTGTTATTGCATCCCTTGCTTTTAACCACAATAGTTTCAGTGTTATTTTGCTTAATATCATGCTGCATTTACTGTAAAGTGATGAGAAGGTACACAGTGATGTCAGTTTTAACTCTTATAAGGGATACACAGCATACGTTGCTCGATGCAAGGGGTAGCCTCTGACGGATCCACACAGTCTACCAGTTTTTGTTATGCCTCGAGCCACATATCACTGTGTATGTTTGATTATTGCTAGATTGATTATTGCTAGATCTGACATGCCACTACCTCCCTATATGCTGCTAATATTGTAACAATACAATATGCTTAAGAGCAGGCCTTGCTCACTGATTACTGGTATAACTGAACTTTTGTTGACCTGTACGTTGTTTGTCAGCTTAAAAATGTTTACCAGAATATGGGGATTTCAAGGAGGAACTATATCACAAGTTTGTGAGCTAACTTTTCTTTGAAAAAGGGAAGTAAGGCATAAGACCAGACATTACGAGACTTGTTTACAACTTAGGAAATGATCTGTAATTTTCTAAGATATTCCATCAACTCATGATGATCTTGTAATGTCATATTTTCTACAATATTCCATCAACTCATGATGAGCTTGTGATCAATATGTCATTAGTCGAACCTATTGACCCTGTTGTTTGTTCAAGACTATAAAAAGCTCAAAGGCTAAAATGGAAATCATCATCCGGATTTGATCACAGTACCAGCCTGAACTGAGCTTAGAGACATTTTGCCAGTGTCGGCCTTGCCTTGACTGAACAGATAGCTGCACTGGATAGGATTGAAGTATCCCTATCAGTGGCAAAGATGATTTTGTTTATGCATATGCTTGTAAGTACATGATTTATTAGTTTTCTTCTGTTTATCTAGTAATTTTTTGCTTAATAAAGTGTTAAGTTTAAGCCTTGGTGTCTTGTGTCATTTCTAATCCTGTATTAACCTCAGACTTTAAAGTAACGGACTAGTTCACCACACCATCAAGATTACTTTTATCTTCTTTTTCGTACAGTCTGTCTTACTATTCGGCTTTTTTTCCTATATTCATTCATTCAGTCATTCAATGCATCCTTTACAGGCAAGACCGTGTTGTAGGAGCTATGGGGGGATTAACTGAATTGCACTAGAAGTTAGATGGCTGCCAAATTCCCAGATGTCATAAGGGTTCTAAAAGTTCTCGCGTATATTTTAGTTCACCAAGAACTCAGAAGCTGTTTGTGTAAGGGGTCCAGATGCTCTCAGGTACATTTTATAATTTTTTTCTAAACTGTTTGCAACCAGTGATGACCCAAACAAAACATGATTAAGGAAAAAAATTCAGTCTTATGCTTCAAATTTTCTTTATCCCCTACCCTTTTAACACAAACTATCTGGCAAAGACTACACTGTAATAACAGTGGAGGATATAACCATGCAGTTTTAGATAGTCTAAAGTGCATTTTAGAGCTTTTTTCACAAATCTTGATGACTTGAACAAAAACACAAAAAAAGAAGAAAGAAAATGCAGTCTTTTTTTTTTTGATTTTTTTAAACTAATCTTTTTCGTCAAATTATGGTCTGGGCAAAAATCATGATTAGGAAAAACATACTCCTTCTTACTCTTAAAACTCAGCTTTTCCTACATCCTCTAAACACACCCCAACTAACCAAGACTACACTATAATTACTATGGAGGAAATATATGAGTTAAGATGGGGATCTGGGGCAGGGTGGGAGTTTCTTGATGTTCTTTTCCTCTACAGCGTTGCTTTTTCCTGTATCCTTTCAACACACCCTATCTGGCCAAGACAACACTGTAATAACTGTGGGGGAAATAACTGAATTAAGCTGGGGGTCTTTGTGGCTTCAGCCCTCAGAAGCCATGTGGTTATAGATGGTCCAAGGTGCATTTTAGATTTTTCAATGACGTACTAACAAAACTTGCAAGTAAGAAAGGCCATTCTGCCATATTTTTTAGGGAAAAATTAGTTTTATACAAAGGCTTAATGCTCAGAACTGACAAAATAGCAATTCCCTATAAATTGAGAAGACGGATGCTTGTGAGGATGCATAAATGATATCTGGCAACAGCACCAACCTCCCTACATCCTCAAAAAAAAAAAAAACAAAGAAAAAAAAGATAGCATTCTGTGTATCTCTCTTGTATTAGATTGAGATGAAACTGAAGGCCCAAAGTTGCTGATGTCAAGTGTATACACATCTTGTCATCTGACTCCTACCCTTTAAAGACTGCCACTGTCTATGTATCCCTCTGATGTCAGACTAGGATTAAACTGAAAAATCAAAAAGAACATATAATATTTCAACTTTTGCACTAAGATATACATAAACTGCATGCTTCTGACCTCTTCCCAAAAAGGCAGCCACCTGCATACGTCTGATTTGTGACTGTGAGGAGAGTGAAAATAATGATCTCAGTAATGTAGTTCAAGTTGTTACTCTTAGACCAGGAGTCGCAGACTCAAATGACCACTGGTGCTGTATGAGAACTAGCAAACTTAGGAAAAGGCTACAATCTCAGAAAAAATAGAAATGCAAGCAGTGTAGCTATAAAAGTAGTTCAGTCACTTCATTTATAATTATGCTGGTTTGAGGACATCTTCAGGTCAAAGAGCTAAGAGTTTAAGACCCCTATCCTAGACAGCACACTTCTATATAAGCTATTGCAACCCTCTGTGCACACCTCTGTCATTTGTGGGGAAATTTATATAAATAATGACTAAAGTCTGCCTAGTCCAGCAGAAGCTATGTGACCTATGCACACCTTTGATGTTTGGGAGGAATATTAAAGAAATAGTGAAGAATTGTGAAGAAACCCCCAGTCCCTAACACAAGCTAAAGTGACATTGTCTGTATACAAGTAAGGCTGTTTTTAGACTAGGTGGGGATCACTTGCTTTACCTCACTTCATGTAGGTGCACAATAGTACTGCAAAGTTACATATTCACTGTTTAATCTGAAAAAAAGTGGGTCAGTTGTCTTTGTCATCTGCATACAATTTAGACATCTCATTGTAATAGAATAAGTGGCCATGTAATGTATTTCACTTTGCTCCACACACAGAGTTGCCAAACATTAAAGTATTCCAAATTGTTTCTCACAAGTCATTTTAGCCCTGCAAACCCAGAATAATGAGCAAATGGCAACAGAAAGCTAGTCCTTTCTTTTTCTCCACACACTCTCAGCAATTACAGCTATTTTGTTTGTGCATATCTCAGATGACTGTCCTCTTTTATCTGAATCAGATGCCTCTAAGGTACTCAGACATGACTATTACTGTTGGGAGAAGGTGGAGGTGGTCCATATGAAAGCAACTGACCCTTTTGCCATTTTTGTTTTAGAAATGTGGGAGGGGGGTGTACTTCAGATTGGTATTGCTCTGTTTTCCAGGATTTTGACAGCAAATCTATTGGTATCTACATATTGCTTTCTAACGGCTGACAAAAAGTGTAAAAATTAAAGTGGTTTCCTTAAATGTGAATAGTATTAAAACCATATCAAAAGAATAAACTTGTCGACATTTTTGAAATATTTAATACTGAAATTTCGTGTTTACAAGAAATTCATTTAGCTTAGTACAATCTCGAGAGTTTTGACAAGAAAGTGAAGAAAGGTTTAAGTCATTAGACATCAAGTCATGAGTTGTTGCTGTATTATTTCATTCAGATATATTTCATGTAATTGATCATTTTTTCAGATATCAATGCTAGAATGATATTCATTAGATTTCAGGCAGGAAATTTTGATTGGGTAGTAGGTTCTACATATTCATCCTTTAGTTGCAATCACGCTTTTTACAAGATCTAGATGAGGCAGCCCACCTTTACATTGAACCAGCAATCAAGGAGCATCAATCTTCACCACTGACATCAGTGAGAGGTGCTCACTAAAAACGGGAATAGATTTACACACTATTTTCAAATGCAGCTCTCTGCATCAAACACAATTTCCCTCAAGTCCACACAGGATTAAAATAGAATAGTGTCACACAATTGATGATTGTTCCAAGCATTCAGTGGACCTGAGGCTGTGGTCTCAGTAAAAAACAAAAGAAGCAAGACCGAAGGAACTTGGTGTCCCAACTTCTGGTGAATGCTTTTAGAGATTGACAATCATCATTAGTAAAAGGATTGATCCCTTGGAATTGTTCAAATATATATATTTTTTGGTAGATCACTTTATTCAAAAATACTATAACATCTGTGTAGTTAAGACTGATAAAACCTCAAAAAACAATAAAGCTTAAAACACAAAAATGACCATTCCATGGTTGTTTGACTCAGTCTGGATCTTTACTAAAGCAAGGCAGATGGGTGGTTCTGCCTAATTATTTTCTTATCCTAAGTTATATTGCCACACTATTTAATACTTACCATCTGAGTGTTTATTTGAGGGCACCCGAGGAAAGCTTTGGAATGATGTTTAAGTACAATATTTGGTTAAGATCAGGAATAACATCCCTGTCCCAGTCGCACAACTTTGCACACCCCTGGCAGCTCCTTTATTGTCCAAATGGACAATTTTACGGAAAAGACTCATTATCTCTGCAGCCATTAACTATTTGCACATTATTTTGTTTTTCACCCACCGCTCACAATTCTTTTGACTAAGTCCTGGCCTTTTCCTTCACCCAACTCTGCCTTCCCTCCATTCATTTGGGTATAGCTGCCCTCATTCGACAGCGTGTGCTTGAAACTCCTCCCACTTTGAGGAACCCCCTTTTCTTTCTTTTTTCTTCTTTTTTTTTCTCTTTCCCACCAATTAAATCTATAGTAAATAACCCACCACATACTCACTTTTCAATCCCATTGGCTGCACTACCAGGGAGAGGAGGGGGGATGTGGGTATCCCTGTCTCTCATTCATTCGATTGGTCAAAGCTTTGTCTTGCTTTCACTCAGCCATACGCCCTCCCCCATTACCATAAATACACCCATCGGCCATATTTTCCTCAAAATTATTCTGTGATTGACGGTTCTCCGATGCCACCCTCCCCTCCTCCATTGGTGTCTTTCTCCCATACCCCTGCCATTCCATTGGTTCCCAGTTTCCCCATACACTACCCTTTCCTAATAGCCCACCATACTGTATATACATGGTTTAATCCTATTAGCTGCCCCATTTGGTGGCACTTTGAATTTGTTTCCAATTGGTTTCTCTAGTCACAAATTTCAATCCCTGCCATTTTTCTTTATATGTTATGTGACATGCTCAACTGGTACAGGGGTTCTTCCCCACCCCTGCCCTCCATCACAAACATAATGTCATATATATTTATGAACTCCAAGTGCACTCACCAAAATAAATAAGTAAAGAGAAAACAAATAATACCCACTGTTTCTTGAAATACTTGCTACATAATGTTGCATGGCCAGTTAGAAACAAAAATAAAATTAAACTGAAAATTAAAGCAATTAATTTTTCAGAATTGCTTGTTACATAATGTTTTACCCCCCCCCCACCTAACTAGTAGCGATGGATAATAAAAGGAGAATTAAAGTGCGACTCAAACTTGCTCACAGTTATTGGGCATCCCTATGACTATTTTAAATGTCTCTGTTAATTTGAATTTTTAAATATTTGTTGCACTCATAAGAGTCATTTGTAATGACAGTATAAATTGTTATAACCAACATTGCAAGCTCATCATTACAGTGCTCATCTGCCTTGCTTTAATAAAGATACAGGCTGAGTCAAACAACCATGGAATGGTCATTTTTGCATTTTAAGCTTTATTTTTTTGAGGTTTTACCAGTCTTTACTACATGGATGTTATAGTATTTTTGAATAAGGTGATTTAACGAAAAATATATTTGAACAATTCCAAGAGATCAATCATTTTATTAATGACAATCGTCAATCTCTAAAAGCATTCACCAGAAGCTGGGACACCAGGTTCCAGCAGTCTTGCTTTTTTGGTTCACGTGCACACAGGGAATACATTCCACTGGGACTGCACTCTGTCTCTCTAGATCCCAAATAAGACTCACTTTAGAGCACTGCGTCCGAGTTCTAAGTATCTGACACACACACTTGAATATCTGATTTTTAACAAACAAACACACACACACACACACACACACACACACACACACACACACACACACACACACACACACACACACACACATGCACACACACATATAAAGATGCACACACACGCACACACACACACACGCACACACACACACGCACACACACACGCACACACACACACACACACACACACACACACACACACACACACACACACACACACACACACACACGCACACATGGGAATGGCTGGCTGGCACAGATTCACCAGCTGTGTCCCCTCTCTCCAGTCTAGAAGGTAGATTGCTGCCACCTGCCAGATACTCTAAGGCTCTTACAAAGGGTAACCAACTATACTGTGTCAAATTAATACTTATATCTGATATAAACGGTAGAGTGTGACCGAAGCAGTAAGGCTTATCAGAGTGGCCACAGTATCACTAAAATAAGCACAAGTAGTCTGAAGTTGTTAAAAGCATTCAATAAAAGACTAGCTACAATGAAAAGGTCTAAAATATTTAAAAATGGATAATAAAATAGAAAATAGGAAAATGATTAATATTTAGTTACAATAGACAACAGAGTTTTCAGTCACAGGAAATTTAAAAATAACACAGATGGATAGAATCTCTCAGATGCAGAAAAAAGAAAATAATATTAAACTAATTTCAATGTATATTCCTAACTGAACTAAAGAGAAACTGTCCCTAGTTAACTCACTTAGTATCGAAGGCCAAGATGTACTGTTGAGGTGCTCAGTTTCATAAGGCAAGATGAGATGCTACACAATAACTGAACTGACTCAACAACTGAACTATGATAACTGACATAGATCTTTTATATCATTTTCTAAAGAAAAACAAAAACAAACAACAAACTGCTGCTGTCAGAGTTCTGTCCTTCAGCTGGTTATAGAATGACATCACATCTAGTCACCTGATTCTGACATAATACACATTCAGAACTCTGTTAAGATTCTGTTGCAGCATTTTTAACATACACAACTTTTACAAATATACATTTTTAATACAAGCATGTGTACAAATTAATGTGGCTATCAAATGACATTCGATTACTTACAAAATTTCAGCCAGCCATGCTGGCATATGCCACACGTGTACTGTCTTACTTCTCCTGGTGCAGCTGGTAATACCTCACAACATCACATCTTTCTCCCCTTTGAAGACTTAAGCTAGTTTTTCAAGTGACCCTCAAAAAAAGGTTGCTTGAGAGAATGACCCTGTCTTGGAACACATCAACCTATACCCTGTTCTTGAGAATACATCTGCATTGGCATTGCTGTAATCTGGACCGGCTAATACAGAGGGTCCTCCCAAAGCCCATTGAACCTTTTGGAATTTCTGCTTACAGACTGGGGTCCACACTATCTTATCTGGCCTGTTTTTCCTTGTCAGGTCTCTGAGGGGAGCAACTATAATTAGGAAATAACTTTCAATAGTACACTGCTGTCCCCAATAATGTCCTCACAAGATTTTGTGGTAACAGGGGCAGGTAGTTCCTGAATATCACCTTAGCAGGTTCTGGCATAATCTTACCATTCCCTACTCTAGCTCCCAGGTAAGAGACCTATGCCATATCCACCTGACACTTACTGGGCTTCATGGGCAACCCTGCCCTTTGCAGTCTAGCCAGGGCCTCCCTGACATGCTGAGGCTTCATTATGTTAACATAGTACAATTTGTTCCCCTGCCACCTGCCTAGCAGGTTTACTATGTAATTAACATTACTGACCTTCCATACCACTTTGAGGGGGTCCACCCAAGCTGCCTGCAGCTTATTGTATTTGTCGGGAATGAGCACCATAACCTGCTGTCCCACAGCATACTCTCGGGCTCGAGAATCCCTGTCATACCAGACCTTTTTCTGCTGTTGGGCTCCTGCCAGTTTCTCCTGGGCCAAACCCATGAGCTCCCTAAGCCTTGTCCTGAGGTTTAGGACATATGCCACAGCATATTCCTTGTGAGATTCACACTCACCTTCCCACTCATATCGAATTAAGTCTAAAGAGCCCATCACACTATGCCCATACAGTAACTCAAAGGTTGAAAAACCTGTGGATTCTTGGGGAACCTCTCTGTAAGCAAACAACAGATGGGGCAAATATTTGTCCCACTCCCTCTTAAACTGGTCTGCAAATGCCCATAGCAAGGCCTTCAGTGTAGAGTTTAACCTCACAACAACACCATTAATTTGGGGATGGTAGGGGGTGGTCTTCAGGTGTTTCACCCCACAGGACTTCCACAGACAAGCCAGCAGGTCTGACATGAAATTGGCACCTCTGTCAGTCAGTATTTCTTTTGGGAAACCTACCCTGCTGAAAATCACTAACAAAGCATTTGCCACCTTTTCTGCCTCAATGGAGGACAGAGCCACTGCCTCAGGGTATCATTTAGCATAATCCACTACCACTAGGATATACTTTGTCCCTGTGGAACTTGGGGTACTCAGAGACCCCACAATATACATAGCTACCCTCTGAAATGGCTCCTCAGTCACAGGCAAAGGCATCAAAGGAGCTCTCACCTTGTCTCTTGCCTTGCCTACCTTTTGGCACTGCTCACAGGTCCTGCAGTATCCTGAACATCTCTGGAAATTCCAGGCCAATAGAAGTTCTGCATAATACATCTCTTTGTATGTTTTATGCCCATATGACCTGCAAAGGGAATATCATGGGCTATGGCTAGAAGCACCAGACGGTAGGGTCTAGGCACTACCAACTGCGGTACCCTCTCACCTTCTAGCCCTCCCCCAGGAGTCCACTCTCTATACAGTAAGGCTTTGTCCCAGTATACAGATTCCCCCTTCCCTTGAGAATCAGGTGCCTCACTAGCTACCTGTTTCAGGCCTTGCAATGTAGGGTCTGAGAGCTGAGCCTGTCTCAGCTCTCTCTTTGCAACCCATCCCAGCTCCCCTTCCACAGGAAGTCTGGCATCCTCTGATAGTTGTGCCTCACTGTCAGCCTGAGTACTACTACTCACCTCTACCCCTGCCGTCACTCTGTCCAAGGGAACATCAGTACCCAAAAGCATGTGTGGCTCACATTCAGTCTCACTGCTGCAGAGTAGGTCCCTCCCTGACGTAACCACTGCACCAGTTCTGGCTGCATGTATGCAGTCTGTCTGGGTCTCCCCAGGCTACCAGACCCACATGCTTGTCTCCTAGCCTGACTGTGTGTAACTGCATAAGCACATGGTACTGCCTCATCCAAACCCTTCCCTATCAGGATATCTGCAGATGGTAGTTCAGTACCCTTGTTATCTCAAGACAACCTACTAGTGGCATTTTATCTTTCCCACTTACTGGCTGTCTCACCTTTTGTTCCCCACCTTGCCTCCATGGACATCTGGATGCCACATAGCCCCACTTGTTGCATTCAAAACATTTAATCCTAGGTTCTGGATGTGTCTGGACTAGTAGCTTCCCCTGTTACTGGCAGATTCTGTTGGGGCAGTCTGTGCTGCCCACCATGGGTTCCTTTAGACCCATGAGCAGTATTGGGAATGCCTTTTCTATGCAGGGATACCCTGCTTGCTAGGTATAGGTCTCCATTCTTCCCCAACTCATCTGAAGTAGCACATTGTCTATCAGCTAACCAGATCCTCATGTCCTCAGAGAAAGTACTACACAATATCCAAGAGATTGCTCTTGTTAATGAAACACTGGAAGCCAAGAACAAAGCAATACACACAGCACCATCCAGTGTGTCAATCAGTGGCAGCCAAAAATCCAAACACATAATAAATGAGCAGCAGCAATTTTTAATTCATAAAACAGCAGTAAAAATGGTTAGCGCTTTCGTAGTCACAAACACCACTTCCTCAGACCTTCACAAAAAACCAATGCATTGCCATTCCATTTTATATTAATGCTTTCTAGGTCATAACCTATCAGTTCATTCAATCAATAAACCCTGTTAGCTAACGAGTTTAACCCCTTACTCACTATAACATATTATAAACCATACCACATTCATAATACATAAAAAGTTGTCTGTAAAATATATATAAATACTACCACAATGCTTTGTAATGTCAAAATACCATTACACCAAGACGCAATAAGTATAAAACATATATACTTATATAACTTAAAAACAACTAAATAACATTGTTATAAAAATGCAGTAGACAGTCTACAGAGATATTTATTTAAACAGACTCCTATTTCTGAGGACGGGGCATATTGGGATCCGATCATTTAACCCATTACCCCGGTCTGCCCTCAGTCTAATTATCCAACGTGTTTCAGATGCTTCCTTTCTATTCTTAATATCACCTCCCCTTTCATTACCATACACTTGTTCTATTACTGTAAACTTGAAATTATGACTGTAATCTGTGTCTACTACATGTTTCGCCAGTGCATTGGTGGTGGTTCCCTCCCTTATATGCAGGAGATGCTCCCTGATCCTATACCTGAGCTTCCTATTTGTCTTCCCTACATAAAATGAGAGGCACGCCATGCATCTGGCCAGATAAACAACATTCTCATGTTAACGCGTGGAATACAAATCTATGTCGGGTGTCTGGATGTATAAAGATGTTATTATTCAATATATAGGTGTACTGGTTACATCCATTAGACAAATACGTCCCCTCTTTTCTTTCCTCTGCCTTTTCTAAGACCTTACCATCTACTGGATAGCATAACATCTGCTCAGCGTTCTCTTATTCTTAAATTGGAATCTAGGTCTATCTCCTACTATACTTTTTATTTCTTCATCTTGGGTCAAAATGGGCCAAAACATCTTCATTGTTTCAGTTATTAGGTCCGTGTTACTACAATAATGTTCCGGTATCCGTAGTGTTTCATTATAGGGAGACCTCTCATTTTCTTTCAAACTATTAGCTGCCAAAGAAAAGTAGGGTCTACCCCTACTCTTCCTTTGGCCTTTCACATCCTCTAATAACTTGGCTGTTTTCCTATTTGTATAACCCCTTTCTTGCAGCCTCTTATCTAGACTGTCAAGCTCTTCATTGAACTTTCCTTCATCTGTCATCAGTCTTGAGGCTCTTAGCACCTGCCCTTTTACTATATTGTCAAAGATGTACCCTGGGTGCATACTTTTCCTATGCAGAAGGGTGTTCCTGTAACAATCCTTTCTAAATACTGATGTTTGAAATTGCCCCTTTGTATCTCTAATAATCTTCACATCCAAGAAATCGGCTTCACTATCCGAGTAGTGCATGTCAAATTTTAAAAAATTTGTACTTGTATTAACATTGTGGTAAAATCGTTGTAATGCACTCTCATCCCCCTTCCATAATAGGAAGAGATCATCCACAAATCTCCTACAGAATATCACTGGTTTCCAGCTATATCCTCTTTCCTAAACTGTTCTCTCCACCATAGGGCCATTACCAGATTGGTGTAGCTGTTGGCACTGGATGTGCCCATAGCTATGCCCTCTTTTTGCAGATATACCTGATGGCTAAATAACATAACATTGTTTTTCAATACTACTTCCATCAATATACAAATGAAATCCACCTGAGTATGTGAACAAGTTCCTTCCTGGATGAGGTACTCTCTCAGCATATCTAAACACAATTCAATGGGAATGGAAGTAAATAGGGAATGTACATCCATCATCACAAGCAGTAGTGAGTCATTTAATAGACCAACTTTCTCTATATAATCATGTAAATCCTGCAGAAATTGTTTGGAATCCCTTAAAATGTTTGTATTTTTATCAACTACTACTCTAAGCGTTTTCTCTATATAAATGGATAAGGGTTCAGTTACCCAGTTCCTGCCTGATACTATTGGCCTTAGCGAGATTTTTTTAGGATTTTTCTGTATCTTAGGTATTCCCCTAATAACCGGTATGAGAGGATTGGACATGTGGAAATATTCAAGCAATTGTTCGTCAATAATACCTTCTAAGAAACAATCATATAACATGTTATTCACTTTCACTATAAGATTATTTAGGTCTACCAAATTCAAAGGCTTATAAGTTTTTACATCACTCAGTATCTCCTGCATCGTAGCATTATAGTAGCTTACATCCATTATAACTACTGGCCCACCTTTGTCAGCTTGCATGATAATTACAGATTCGTCCTGTTGTAGACGTTTACGTGCTTCTGACTCTCGTTTAGTAATATTAAACTTCCTATTATTTTTGCTGACATGCATAGAATCCAATTTTTCAAAAATGTCATTCTCACATAATTTTACAAACATGTCGACTAATGGATGGCCCGGTGGCATAAATGCACTAAGTTTTTTTTAAATATATTCCCTTGCTTAGTACTCACATAATTTTTAAAAAACATTTTCAATAAGACATTTCTATTGAATATTTCTAAATCAAGTACTGTTTCTGTTACCTCTAGGGGTTGTGAGGGAATGAACGATAAACCCTTACCTAAAAGGGAATACTCATCACTCGTTAACACCCGTGAGGAGATATTCCATATCAGTGTTTATTACTGTCCCTCCAATAGCATTTCAGCTCTGTTGGTGACCCCTGTGAATATTTCCTTTTTTTCCGACTGCTCGACCTTCCTCTTCTCTCGAATTGTTTGTCCAAGCATATGGGGAGTGTCTGAAAACCAGACTCTGCTCATCATGATAATACTCTCCTCTCTGCTGTTTATCTGTATCTGCTACAAGGGTAGCAGCCACAATCTCTTTTTGTAGCAACACGCCGTCTGAGGCTCTCTGTTTTGAAGTCTTACTGACTTCCATAGGTAAAACCTTCTCCCTTGATGTCATGGCCTGAGGTATCTGTACTTTCCACTTAGCACTCAGCCTTTCTTCTTCCTTGTTACCCTCTCTAATCTCGGGCGCCACTGATGTAACTGTCCTACCCACCTCGGACCTCGCTAAATTTGTTAAGGTGGTTTTGTGAACTGTAGATGCTAAATCATGTGCTCTGGGCCAAACAAATACATGGCCCATCTTAAAATCACGAATGTCTCTCTCCATTGTATTAAACTTCTGCCTGAGCAACTTGTTATCAAAAACACATGCAGAGTCCAAAAGGATGTCAAGTTTTTCTTTGACTAATTCCACTGGATAGGTGTGGAACAAATATTGTTCCTTTTCGTGTATTTCTGCTGTCACTACCTCCTCGTCTTTTAAGCCAAACTCAATTAACAGACGTACATAGTTGAACCCAGTTTCCAGGTTCAGCTGCTGCCAACGTGCAAGCAACTCAGTTTGTCGTTCACCTTGCGTTGGCATTTTTAAAATCCTCAGCCCTCTAGGTATAACCTTGTGCTTTAAACAGGCTTCCATGTGAAATCTTTCTGCTCACAATATTTTTAATTTATAGGGAGCATCTTCGATAGCGTGTATGTCTCTAATAAATTGTGTAAAGTCAATATCAGGTAAAGAGTCACCTCTGTTAATATTTAAAAAGGAATTGCTCAATAGGGATTACCTTCTCTCCTCATACATTCCTTTATTTGGTTGTAACTTCCTTGGTAAGCTTTTTCATTATTGACCTTAAAATTTAGTCCCAGTTCATCTCCATGTACTCCAAGTACTCCTTCCATAGAGACATTATTAACAGGCCTCTCATCCACCAATGTCACAAGCAACCAGCAAAAAAGCAAAATAGAAGTACACAATATCCAAGAGATTGCTCGTGTTAATGAAACACTTTAAGCCAAGAACAAAGCAATACACACAGCACCATCCAGTGTGTCAACCAGTGGCAGCCAAAAATCCAAACACGTAATAAATGTCCAGCAGCAATTTTTAATTAATAAAACAGCAGTAAAAACGGATAGCGATTTCATGGTCACAAACACCACTTCCTCAGACCTTCACAAAAACCAATGCATTGCTATTCTGTTTTATATTAATGCTTTCTAGCTCATAACCTATCAGTGCTTTCAATCAATAAACCCTGGAGTTTAACCCCTTACTCTCTATAACATATTATAAACCATACCACATTCATAATACATAAAAAGTTGTCTCTAAAAAAAATATTTAAATACAGATGCCTCAGGCCAGGACGTCATGGGAGATGATTTTACCTATGGAAGTCAGTAAGACTTCAAAACAGAGAGCCTCAGACGGCGTGTTGCTACAAAAAGAGATTGTGGTTGCTATCCTTTTAGCAGATACAGATAAACAGCAGAGAGGAGAGTATTGTCATGATGAGCAGAGTCTGTTTTTTCAGACACTCCCCATACGCTTGGACAAACAATTCGAGAGAAGAGGACAGTCGAGCAGTCGGAAGAAAAGGAAATATTCACAAGGGTCACCAACAGAGCTGAAACTCCATTGGAGGGACAGCAACAAACACTGATATGGAATATCTCCTCACAGGTGTTAATGAGGGATGAGTATTCCCTTTTAGGTAAGGGTTTATCGTTCATTCCCTCACAACCCCTAGAGGTAACAGAAACAGTGCTTGATTTAGAAATATTCAATAGAAATGTTTTATTGAAAATGTTTTAGAAAAATGATGTGAGTACTAAGCAAGGGAATATATTTAAAAAACCTAGTGCATTTATGCCACCGGACCACCCATTAGTCGACATGTTTGTAAAATTATGTGAGAATGACATTTTTGAAAAATTGGATTCTATGCATGTCAGCAAAAATAATAGGAAGTTTAATATTACTAAACGAGAGTCAGAAGCACTTAAATGTCTACAAAAGGATGAATCTGTTATTATCAAGCAAGCTGGCAAAGGTGGGCCAGTAGTTATAATGGATGTAAGCTACTATAATGCTACGGTGCAGGAGATGCTAAGTGATGTAAAAACTTATAAGCCTTTGAATTTGGTAGACCTAAATAATGTTATAGTGAAAGTGAATAACATGTTATATGATTGTTTCTTAGGAGGCATTATTGACGAACAATTGCTTGAATATTTCCACATGCCCAAACCTCTCCTACCGGTTATTAGGGGAATACCTAAGATACAGAAAAATCCTAAAAAAATCTCGCTAAGGCCAATAGTATCAGGCAGGAACTGGGTAACTGAACCCTTATCCATCTATATAGAGAAAACACTTAGAGGAGTAGTTGATAAGAATACGAACATTTTAAGGGATTCCAAACAATTTCTGCAGGATTTACATGATTATATAGAGAAAGTTGGTCTATTAAATGACTCACTACTGCTTGTGATGATGGATGTACATTCCCTATTTACTTCCATTCCCATTGAATTGTGTTTAGATATGCTGAGAGAGTACCTCATCCAGGAAGGAACTTGTTCACATACTCAGGTGGATTTCATTTGTATATTGATGGAAGTAGTATTGAAAAACAATGTTATGTTATTTAGCCATCAGGTAAACCTGCAAAAAGAGGGCGTAGCTATGGGCACATCCAGTGCCAACAGCTACACCAATCTGGTAATGGCCCTATGGGGGAGAGAACAGTTTAGGAAAGAGGATATAGCTGGAAACCAGTGATATTCTATAGGAGATTTGTGGATGATCTCTTCCTATTATGGAAGGGGGATGAGAGTGCATTACAACGATTTTACCACAATGTTGATACAAGTACAAATTTTTTAAAATTTGACATGCACTACTCGGATAGTGAAGCCGATTTCTTGGATGTGAAGATTATTAGAGATACAAAGGGGCAATTTCAAACATCAGTATTTAGAAAGGATTGTTACAGGAACACCCTTCTGCATAGGAAAAGTATGCACCCAGGGTACATCTTTGACAATATAGTAAAAGGGCAGGCGCTAAGAGCCTCAAGACTGATGACAGATGAAGGAAAGTTCAATGAAGAGCTTGACAGTCTAGATAAGAGGCTGCAAGAAAGGGGTTATACAAATAGGAAAACAGCCAAGTTATTAGAGGATGTGAAAGGCCAAAGGAAGAGTAGGGGTAGACCCTACTTTTCTTTGGCAGCTAATAATGGGAAAGAAAATGAGAGGCATCCCTATAATGAAACACTACGGATACCGGAACATTACTGTAGTAACACGGACCTAATAACTGAAACAGTGAATAATGAAACACTACGGATACCGGAACATTATTGTAGTAACACGGACCTAATAACTGAAACAGTGAATAATGAAACACTACGGATACCAGGAACATTATTGTAGTAACACGGACCTAATAACTGAAACAGTGAATAATGAAACACTAC
This sequence comes from Protopterus annectens, assembly GCF_019279795.1. NCBI lineage: Eukaryota > Metazoa > Chordata > Ceratodontiformes > Protopteridae > Protopterus > Protopterus annectens. Next base: position 91,605,143 of record NC_056746.1, on the reverse strand, counting down.
GGATACCAGGAACATTACTGTAGTAACACGGACCTAATAACTGAAACAGTGAATAATGAAACACTACGGATACCAGGAACATTACTGTAGTAACACGGACGTAATAACTGAAACAGTGAATAATGAAACACTACGGATACCAGGAGCATTACTGTTGTAACACGGACCTAATAACTGAAACAGTGAATAATGAAACACTACGGATACCAGGAACATTATTGTAGTAACACGGACCTAATAACTGAAACAGTGAATAATGAAACACTACGGATACCAGGAACATTATTGTAGTAACATGGACCTAATAACTGAAACAGTGAATAATGAAACACTACGGATACCGGAACATTATTGTAGTAACATGGACCTAATAACTGAAACAGTGAATAATGAAACACTACGGATACCAGGAACATTATTGTAGTAACACGGACCTAATAACTGAAACAATGAAGATGTTTTGGCCCATTTTGACCCAAGATGAAGAAATAAAAAGTATAGTAGGAGATAGACCTAGATTCCAATTTAAGAATAAGAGAACGCTGAGCAGATGTTATGCTATCCAGTAGATGGTAAGGTCTTAGAAAAGGCAGAGGAAAGAAAAGAGGGGACGTATTTGTCTAATGGATGTAACCAGTACACCTATATATTGAATAATAACATCTTTATACATCCAGACACCCGACATAGATTTGTATTCCACGCGTTAACATGAGAATGTTGTTTATCTGGCCAGATGCATGGCGTGCCTCTCATTTTATGTAGGGAAGACAAATAGGAAGCTCAGGTATAGGATCAGGGAGCATCTCCTGCATATAAGGGAGGGAACCACCACCAATGCACTGGCGAAACATGTAGTAGACACAGATTACAGTCATAATTTCAAGTTTACAGTAATAGAACAAGTGTATGGTAATGAAAGGGGAGGTGATATTAAGAATAGAAAGGAAGCATCTGAAACACGTTGGATAATTAGACTGAGGGCAGACCGGGGTAATGGGTTAAATGATCGGATCCCAACGCACCCTGTCCTCAGAAATAGGAGTCTGTTTAAATAAATATCTCTGTAGACTGTCTACTGCATTTTTATAACAATGTTATTTAGTTGTTTTTAAGTTATATAAGTATATATGTTTTATACTTATTGCATCTTGCTGTAATGGTATTTTGACATTACAAAGCATTGTGGTAGTATTTATATATTTTTAGAGACAACTTTTCATGTATTATGAATGCGTATGGTTTATAATATGTTATAGAGAGTAAGGGGTTAAACTCATTAGCTAACATGGTTTATTGATTGAACGCACTGATAGGTTATGACCTAGAAAGCATTAATATAAAATGGAATGGCAATGCATTTTTTTTGTGAAGGTCTGAGGAAGTGGTGTTTGTGACCATGAAATAGCTAACCGTTTTTACTGCTGTTTTATGAATTAAAAATTGCTGCTGGACATTTATTATGTGTTTGGATTTTTGGCTGCCACTGGTTGACACACTGGATGGTGCTGTGTGTATTCCTCAGAGAAAGTGCTAAGGGCTTGTTACCTCACCAAAAGGTCTGCCAGCCCTTCAGAAGTGGTGACCTGACATCCACTCACCCACCTATGAAAATAAGTGCTCAGTTCAGCATCATATTCACACAGTTTCGTCTGCCTTGCATCTATGCTCATGACACTTTTTCCTATAAGTTTCTAACAAGTGATTTTTAACAGCAGTATAAGCAAAATATTCACAATCAGCAAGTTTAGACACACAGTTACAGCTTTACCATGGAGTAAGGGGGTCAGGAACCGTACCCAGAGCCGTTGGCCAACATCATACTGTTTACATACCCTCTCAAACAGATGAATGAAACTATCAAAATTATCCTCCTCTTTAAACTGCAGAAGAAATTTACTGACCTTTTGTGCTTCTGGGGTCCAGTTACTCCCTTCCCCATTACCTCCATGACTCTGGCAGAGTCAGCATCTCCTTCTCACGCTGCCTCTGCCTCTCCTTTTCCTCAGCTTCCAGCTGTAGCAGTTTCTCATTCTCCTCAGCCTGCAGACATCACATTTTCTCATTGTCCTCACTCTCTAGACACCTCAGTCTCTCAGATGCTTCTACTTCCACACACCTGGACTCCAACTCAAGTCTCTTTAGCTTCAGATGGATTTTTAAGTGCTCTGCAGAAAGGTTGAGCTGTCCATTCTTGGAGTGTGTTACATCTCCACTGCCAGTCTGATTGTCCTCCTGGTTGCTGTTTTCTGATGCAGTTTTGACCAAAGCTGCAATCATGTCTGCCTTAGTCATGTTTCCATGCACCACTCCCCTAGCCTGGCACATCTCAGCCAGCTGGCTCCTTGTCATCTTTTTATACTCCTCTGCTGACATGCTTCCTGCTCTCCCTGACTAACTAGGCTAACAAAAGAAATAAAACAATTGTGATCTAAACTCTGAGTATTCACTTTGTGGCTGATTTAGAGTACAAAACACCTTCAGTGATCACTGTACATAAGCTACAGGAATTCACTCTATCCACACCACTACAAGCCAATTAGTATTTGCCATCCGAGTAATATGTGGTGTGGATATCCCACCACTGACAAACAATTAATATGTGTTGCCCATGCCCAGGCCCAGAAATCAAGGAGCCTCAATCCTCACCACTAACACCAGTGGGGGGTGTCAATATAGGGAAAGGATAATAAATACACACACAGTAAAGTGCAATTTCCCTTAAGAGCACACAGAGATCGCAGTCAGTCTGGGGCTGGTTTCTCCCTTTCTCTCCAGGTCCCCAATAAGAAACCCCACTGGCATAGCTATAGGGTCCAGACCTCAGCTTAGTGGGCAAGCCAAAACCTCCAGCACCCCTCTCTGTCCATCCAGTGCTTCGTGTCCCTGCCTATGTAGCTGACACACACACACACTTTGAGATAAGTGTTATATACAACCACACAGACACTCCTGGGGAAGGCTAGCACAGGTTCTCCAGCTGTACCCCTTTTCTGCCCAGTCTACAAGGTAGTACCAGCTGCCACGACCCACTAATATCAGCTACTCAAAAGCCCTTCTGGAAGGGTGCCCAATTATTACTGTGCAATATTATTATCCAAATGGTAAGTGTGACTGAACAGTCAAGGCTTATTAGAGTGACTTGGTACAGTATCACTATATACATGCAGTGTACTCTAGAGCTTAAATAATCTCTACACAAAACAACCACAGATGAACGGTTTAAAAATATTTAATAAATAATAAAAACACAAAACAATACTTCTTACTATACAGTGCTAGTCAAGAGTTCAGAGATCAAAGAGAAATACTTAAAATAATTCAGCGGAAAAGTTCTGACATCACAGAAAAACAAACTAGTCTAATCTTCCTAATTCCTAGCTATAGCTAAGAGAAAACACAGTTCTAAATAACTTACATATAGAAACAGGCAGTGCTGGTGATGCTGGATGTCCTCAAGACAAAATGCTCTGAGCTCTCTGTTTCTCTCTCTTTAAATTGATAACACAGAGCTGCTTCACATGACATAATTCTTCACAGCTCTCTGGTGTTCCCAGGCTAACAGAAACTACATTTACATTCTTTACACTGGGTCAGAAACCAAAGCAATAAAGGACATTTATACATGCAAATTCTAGCCATTAACTCTGGTCTTAAAACAATAGGCAGGATGCCTCCCTCTAGACATATCGGCTCCAAATTTTGACATCAAAGACAGTCATAAAATGCTTGACTTAGCTTTCTTACAGCAGAGTGCATGTTACATGTTTGCAGTTCAATATCCAGTGCAGTCTTTTCACATTTAAGAGAACAAGCCTGTGGCTTACATTAATATTTACAAATGACATAGTTATCTACAAAATTCTATCTGGCTAGGCTGGCAGCCTTTACCTATCTTCACAGTTGTAAAGATGTTTCAGCAGCAGTTGTTGCTTTTTGTTCAGATAATGATGCATAGAATACCTCATTTGCTTGCAAATGGGCATCTTCCAAAACATTTATTGCTGATCTCTTATTCCAGCTAGCTTTAATATGTGAACAAAAATAAGAATACCACTGATGTGCTTGTTAAGCGAGTTTATACACTAAATAATCTTTGTTTGCTATACTGCTCAGACAAGCTCCACGTGGGTTTACAGAGTGGTCCTAGCAGCAAGGAACTCGAAAAAGTGACTACCTTCTGGATTTAAGTATCTTTGCTTTTTTTTCACTGAAAATAGCTTCTGCTGCTTACTTTAAACTAGCCTGAACTGTTTTTTTTTTACTGATTACTGCATTTATTTTAAAAATTGCACTTAAAGTTACATTTAGTCAAATTTAGTCGAAAGTTTGCTTGTTTGTTTGTTTAATTGAACTGTGGAGGCTGCCCACTAAAGTGTGCTAGCCTGTGTAAACTTATTTATCACTGTCTCTGCATTTTCTGTGTATTTCTGAAAAAAAAAAAACAAAAAAACAAAAAAAATAATCCTTGTTTTCCCTCCTTTTTCAACTAGTTTAGACCAGTATACAGGCATTGCTGTATTCTGGGCTGTGGTGTAGTTCCTGTGTTGTCCATTACCTTACTTGGATAAAAGGAAGTTTCTTTGCTCACCAGTGGGAGTGGGGAGCCTTGAGCAGCCTACCTATCCTTGGGGGAAGTGACCTCAGCACAAGAAGCTGTTAGTAATTGGTTGTTTGGGACCATTCCTAGCTCTTTTGTAGTTCACTGCTTAAAATCCGCCTTTGCACGGCTTTGCGCGGTCGTGTGCATAGTGCAGCGCCAGTTAAACAAGGTTAAACTTGGTTAAACAAGGTTAAACTTTTTCTGGCTCCGCCAAGTCTGCTCTTCAATTTTTCCCTTAGAACTGTTTTACTTGCAATCTAAACAGCCTATACTCTATCTGAAAAGCTCAGCACTTGCTCCTAAAGCATTTTGTATACAGGTAAAGCACTCTTAAACAAACAAAAAGTACTTCATTCACCTAAATTCTGTTGAGTACCCATTTCCCTATAGGTCCTTTCTGACTCAGTTACACAGCAATCTTTTTCACTATTTCTAGCATGTCGAAGGGTCAGTTGCTAGCATCCTCTCCTGTTCAGCTGGTGAATCTAGAATCTTGAGGCAATGTTACAATTGCCTCATGTACACAGACAACCCTCTCCTCCTCCCAACAAATACAAATATATGCGAGAGATGCAACTATATAGCCAAACTGGAGGCTGAGCTCTCTCAATTCAGTACTGGCAAGACCAGTCAGGAGGAGAAGGTAACCACGCACACCACAAACCCAGTCTCACATAGAACTATCACAACTGCAAACCAAACACATAAACACACAAAACATACTGGAGGCGCTGATTAAAAATCTACCAAAACAACAGAGGCCTCCAAAGCAGACACCCAAGCAACCACCACCTCAAGACATAGCAAATGCAACACATAGTTCACAAAGTCAGTGTGCTAAACAGTCACAGCCCTTAAGGCCAAACAACATGCCAGACACACTTGTAATAGGTGACTCCATAGTCAGGCACACTGATGTCCCGCTCACCAGACTGAACAAGGAGAGGGTCACAGTAAGCTGCCTGTCGGGAGCTAGAATCCGCCACATAACACAAGCACTCAGGTCACTCCACAGCAAGTACAAATATGACTCAGTCATTGTACATGCAGGTGTGAACGACCTGAGACGTACCTCCCTGGACTACATGAAAAGAGACATAGAGGAGCTCTCTGATTATGTAGCCCAGGCCGGTATGACCCTGACCCTGAGCAGCATCTTACCCTCACCAAGAATGATGCCACAGTACAAAGACAAAATGATCAGTTTTAACAATTGGCTTAATTACTGGTGTCATTCTAAGGGGATCCAGTGTCTGTCTGCTTGGGATGACATGCTTGTCAAGCCACGCTGCCGCAAGGGATGGTTTGCACCTGTCACCCCTGGGCTTCCGGATATTGGCCAAGGCTCTTGCCACCCCATAGTGCCTTTTTAGGCAAGGCTCAAATGACAAACCTACCTCCCTAGAAAACACAAGTGGAAAAAAACTAAGGGTAATGCTGCTCAATGCCAGAAGTCTAAACCTCAAGATGCACGCCTCGAAGCCCTCCTCAGTATGGAGAACATCGATGTCTGTGCAGTGACTGAAACCTGGTTCAAGGCTCCTGAGAGCACCCCAGCACTATCAGGTTTTACCTCATATCATGCTTTCCGGCCCCAAAACTTGGACAGAACCACAAAAGGAGGGGGAGTATCCATTTTCATCAAAGATACCCACACCTCCAGGTTAGTGGCAACGCATGAAGCATCGGAGACTATCCAGGTGCAACTAACCATAGGCAAAACTGCCTTACAGTTTGTAGCATGCTACAGACCACCCTCTCAAACTCAGGAACCCCACACAGCCTTCCTGAGGACACTGGAGAGTATGAATGTCTCTCCAAATACCATCATTTTGGGAGACTTCAACTACCCAAACATAGACTGGGAACATTACTCAAGCCCCAACACTCTAGCCCAAAGGTTCTTAGAATTCATAAACTCAAATGCAATGGAACAACTACTCACCATTCCCACAAGAGGAGACAATATACTAGACCTGATCATCACAAACATGGGGACAAAATGCTCCACACCGGAAGTACATCCCTCTTTGGTAAGATCAGACCATAAATTAATCTCACTGGAAATCCGCATCTCGCCCCCACCCCCTGCACAAAAGACCACAGTGAAGAACTTCTCAAAAGCAAACTTCACACTTCTTAAGACTGAAGTGGTATCTTTCAAGGCCCCTGGGTCAGTGGAAACCACAACCCACACTGCTGATTCCTTTGCAAATGCCTTCTATGGGCACCTTCAAGAATGCATGGATCATGCAATCCCAAATAAAACCAAGACCCATTCCCCCAAAGGCAGGCGACCGGTCTGGTGGACCCCAGCCATAAACAAACTTTACAACAGAAGGAGGAAGCTACTACATGACAGAGCAAAATCCCTAAAAGGAAAGGCATCTCTGATCAGTACTAGCAAAAACTACGATCACTCATAAAATCATCCAAGGCCAACTTTGAGAGAAAAATCGAAATGACACAAAAGACAATCACAAGGCCTTCTTTAGCTATGTTAGAAACCTGGGTGGAAACTACCAGATATGCTCAGAGTTAGTCCAAAATGACACAAAATACACTGAACCCACTGACATTGCCAACATTCTGGCAGACAGGTTCAGTGCAAATTTCTCCTCCCCCTCCCCCCCAAAAGGAGAAATAACTATCCCAGCAAAGTGTAGCCTCCCTAACATCTCAGATGCCCAGGTGAGAGCCGCCCTCTCTAAAGCTAAAAACACAGCATCAATGGAATCACTGTCAATGACATCAATGACATCACTGGAAATCCGCATCCCGCCCCCACCCCCTGCACAAAAGACCACAGTGAAGAACTTCTCAAAAGCAAACTTCACACTTCTTAAGACTGAAGTGGTATCTTTCAAGGCCCCTGGGTCAGTGGAAACCACAACCCACACTGCTGATTCCTTTGCAAATGCCTTCTATGGGCACCTTCAAGAATGCATGGATCATGCAATCCCAAATAAAACCAAGACCCATTCCCCCAAAGGCAGGCGACCAGTCTGGTGGACCCCAGCCATAAACAAACTTTACAACAGAAGGAGGAAGCTACTACATGACAGAGCAAAATCCCTAAAAGGAAAGGCATCTCTGATCAGTACTAGCAAAAAACTACGATCACTCATAAAATCATCCAAGGCCAACTTTGAGAGAAAAATCGAAATGACACAAAAGACAATCACAAGGCCTTCTTTAGCTATGTTAGAAACCTGGGTGGAAACTCCCAGATATGCTCAGAGTTAGTCCAAAATGACACAAAATACACTGAACCCACTGACATTGCCAACATTCTGGCAGACAGGTTCAGTGCAAATTTCTCCTCCCCCTCCCCCCCAAAAGGAGAAATAACTATCCCAGCAAAGTGTAGCCTCCCTAACATCTCAGATGCCCAGGTGAGAGCCGCCCTCTCTAAAGCTAAAAACACAGCATCAATGGGACCGGATGGCGTCCCGGGCTGTGTGTTACATGAACTCCAAGAGGAACTAAACCCACACATAAGGCTGCTGTTTAATCTTAGCCTTACCACAGGATACGTACCCAAAGAGTGGCGTACGGCAACAGTGGTCCCACTTCACAAAGGCGGTGCTTCTACGGACCCTGGAAATTACCGCCCCATAAGCCTGACGAGCCTGGTCTGCAAAGCTATGGAGAGGATCATTATGGAACTCATAAACAAAGACATTGGGGACCTACAGACATTGGATCCTACCCAATTTGGCTTTGTCAAGGGCAGATCCTGCCTTCTGAACTTGGTCGACTTTTTGAAACAGTCACTAAGGCCATTGATGAGGGTAAGGCAGTTCACACAGCCTACCTTGACCTTGCAAAAGCCTTTGACACAATACCCCACTCGGGCATCATAGACAAACTCACCAGCTTAAATGTAAATCCATATGTCACAAGATGGGTTGCAAACTGGCTCAAGGACAGAACCCACAGGGTCAGAGTTGCTGGAGCTATGTCAGACTCTAAGCCAGTCACAAGCTGTGTCCCACAGGGCTCAGTCCTGGGACCCCTCTTGTTCGGCATTTATTTTTCCGAGGTACAGGCAAACATAGGAGGATTGTGGCTGACAAAGTTCGCAGATGACTGCAAACTGGGCCATAATTGATACTCCAGCAGACACAAACATCCTTCAGAGAGGCCTCATAGAAACGGATAATTGGTGCCAGAGCCATGGCCTTAAGCTAAACGCCAAAAATGTATAGTCATACCCTTTGGGAAAAACAAGGTACCGACAAATTACCACAAAGGCGGTAATCCATTAAGTATGGAAGAGGTAATCAGGGACCTAGGGACCCAGGTTGACAGTAACCTCTCATTTGACACTCACATTGCCAAAGTGGTTAGGAAGACCTTCTATATTGCCCACCTTATCATGAAGGGTTTCACATCTAGATCAAGAAAGGTCATTGTGCCCCTGTACTCTTCTCTTATCAGGCCAATGATTGAGTACAATGCCCCATTTGGGATGTATCTCACCCGACACCTGCAGCAGTTGGAAAGACCCCAAAAGTTCCTCACCAAGAGGATTAAGGGTCTTAAACATATGTCATATGCTGCCCGACTGAAAAAACTCCAGCTCTATTCAGTCGCATACCGCCTACTCAGAGGTGATCTGTGCCTGACGTACAAGGCCATGTCCAATCCTGAATTAATGGACATGCTCCACCTCAGAAAATCCAAATCCATCAGAGCCACGAGAACAAGTGACTTAAACCTCAACACAGAAATAAATAGAACGTGCTGGAGGGACAGATTCATAACCCAGAGGCTCCCTACACTCTGGAACAGAATCCCAGTCCATGTTAGGCAGAGCCCCTCACTGACTCTATTCAAGAGAAATCTCGACGAGTGGATGGGAGATCGTAGGTTTACCCCGGGGGTCATCTCTTTGTCACTACTAGACAGAGGCATAGTAAACTAAACCCTGAAAGGGCGTAGTATTCTCATCCTAAGGGGTGGTGTAAGCCACATACACTCTGGCTAGGCTTATAAATGCCCTAGGGCAGATAGCCTAGTATGAACCTATGAACCTATGAACCAACAAAATATGTGCACAAGCATATGAGCAAACACGCTAAGAGGACTAATTGTTTCTTAAAAAACATTGTCTAAAATATAGGGAATGGGCTGAGTTTCATTTCTTTTAATCTACTATAGAAGACAGCCAATCATAGGGGCTAAGTGCCATATCCAAAATGCTGCCCTACTTGAGTTTATCCATATCAAAGGCCATTTGGCTATAGCTGACCAGGGCAATTTAAGCCTGTGACAATAGGCACTAGGCAGGTTCCCTGTGTGTGGGTCTGGTAGTTACCAACTCAGCTAAAGCCCTTCCCTTGACATAGTATCCCTGAGGAGCTCCCTGGAAAGACTAGCTAGCTGAAGGTATTGCCACCAGGCTAGTTTAATGCTATTATGGTCAGAGCCACAATCCACCAGAGAATGGTGGGCATTGTCTTTAGGGGCAAATATATCAGTCCAAAACATGATATCACATCTTATGCAAACTTACCAGAAAATTAGCACCCCATTGACTGTGAAAGTATTATTTGCTCCTTATCCTCTACCAGCAACCTATCTGTGTGACATGCATAGATCTTCACTAGAATTTTCAGCAGTCTATTTTTCTGCCTGCAGAATCCCATAATTTCTTTCACTTGGGGGGGGGGGGGGTTGTAGGAGCAGATGGATTAAACAAAAATTTCAGATAAGCCAGACAGGTCTATGGTTGGTACGGGCTCGCACAAATTTGATAAGATATGCAGCTTGTGCATATCTGAGCAGGTCAGGTTCCCCCTAGACCTCCCAATTCATGCATCATTTTCCTTATTCCCATCTTAGGGTGTTTGTCATTTGAATATAAGAGAACAACATTTGCTAAACCTTGAGAGCTAATGAATGCTGGTCCAAGCATGGACTGCACCTTGCTAGGAACAGAAACTTGGGAAGGATGATCATCCAGAGAGCCAAAATCTTGGCCATTGGAGGCAAATTAAGTCTAGACCATCTTGTAATATAATGTTCGTAATAGGTTAACAACAGTTTCAGGTTAGGAGATAAGTGAATGGAAAGTCATGTGATTTTATATGTAATGAAACTGTCTGCAGGAGGTGATGAAATAAAATCTTAACTAGGACAGGAGAATATAAATAGATTTCTATGTTTATAGCAGATGTAGATCCACATCTAAATGACACTGTTATGATCAAACCCTTACAAAAATTTAGGGAAGTGAAGCATTTATTATATTATTGTTTTAACTTTTTATGTTACTGGTCTATATGTTATTATGTAACTGTGTAGAATTCTTATAAATGCTTGTCTTAATCTGATTAACTATTATTGCCTGATGAAGCAATTGTAATATGAAAGAGTAGCTTTTGTTATTATAAGTTTTTAATAGTATTCAAGCTGCTTTTGTTTGTTTTTTATGCTGTTAGTTGTATTAGCAGTCGTTTTCCTGCTTGAGATACCTAGACTGGAAAGCTATTGGAAAGTTTCCAGTGGAACAGGCTTACTGCTGCATAGAACATATAATCTATGAATGAAGCGCCATTACATCACAAACCAATTACATAGTAAGACTCAGGCATGCACTACTTTAGGCCACAACCACAGAGCCAGGTACACAGTTGAGTCATTACCAACACCTCTGAACACTACTGCACTCTTATCCCACAAGCCTGGAACAGTTTGTGCATTCACAACAACACTGCTGTCCACTCTCCATAGCTAATCTATAGAATGGTATACTCGCAAAAAATGATCACATAAATACCCTTGTTTAAAAGCCCCATTATAGGTTTGCCAATTACTAGTGGTGGCTGCCACAACCACTTGTACCAAAGTTTCTCTGTCCTGGACTTGCTCATGAAGCATTGCTTCATTCACGGACTATTCCAGACCAGCCAACTCTATTTGGAGATCATCATCCCCTTCTAAAAGTTCCACTAATTGGAGAAATTGGTTTTGTTGCAGAACTGGTGAAGGACCAGGTCTAATATCGATGGGGGTGGCAGGTCTTTGGACTAGCGTTACCATCCAAAGCAGGTCTCCTTGTCTTCTTATTCCAAGAGATGGCCTTGCCACTTCAGGGTATTGCAGCAGTTTTCTTTTGGTGTCCACTCCCAATATGGCACACTGTGTAGTTTCTGGAGTACTGCAGCTTTGAGGAGTATGGTAAGCTTCTGCCTCATGCAGGAAGTTGAATATCATTTTGAGGGTTCCCTTTGTCACTGCAAAAGCTGCTGGAAATTGAAATTGAACCCAATACCACCTGTATTTGAATTTTTTGAGGGTGGGAATGAAAATCTTCACATACATGTCAGGAACAGTACTTATAACGAGGTACACCTGAGAGGTATGAGCATCGTAAATTCCCAACTGCTGTACTAGAGGCTTTTTCAGCATGCACAGAGCTTGCTGCAGGTGTTCAGACACGTGTATGGCATTTAGTAGAAGTCAACATAATGTTTATCAAATTTGTTTGTTATGCAAATTGAGCAATTCAGAAATAATAATGAGATGAGTCTTAATTAGCATGTTCATTGGACCCATAGTGGGTAATCTATGAGATATAAGTCTTAATTAGCATGCTCATTGGACCCGTAGTGGGTAATCTATGAGATATAAGTCTTAATTAGCATGCTCATTGGACCCATAGTGGGTAATCTATGAGATATAAGTCTTAATTAGCATGCTCATTGGACCCATAGTGGGTAATCTATGAGATATAAGTCTTAATTAGCATGCTCATTGGACCCGTAGTGGGTAATCTATGAGATATAAGTGCAGTGGGGACCAGAAATCATCACTGCTGTACAGAGAATGAGTTGTTGCTTGACTCATGATTCTTTCATCCTCAGTCACTACTTGGTACATAATAAGATTGTTTACATAAAATATATTTTGTATTTTTTTCATTTACTTCTTTGTACAAGGATGTCTTTTTGTATGCTATTCATTGTAAGGCCTAGAAGTTCTGTTCAGTGATTCAGTGTATGTACACTTGACACATTACTGTCTGAGGGTGGACATGTTGATAGGGACACTAGAGATCAGTGAAGTGTAGTGGCCCTCTGTAAACACATGAATCTGCTCCTAGCCAATGAAGGCAAAAGGGCTCACATATGGGAGATGGCACTGTTGCTTTTCAGAAGTATGGTCACCACCCTTACCCTGAGGTTGGTGTGTGAGTAGCTGCCATGCAATATATGTGCAGGGCTATCATAAAAGCACAGGCAAGATCCACCAGAGCCTTGGCTGTGCCTATGAGTGTGAACCAAACTGTGTATGTTTCATACAGGAGTGTGTAAACCATATGTGTGGTTTGCTGGATTGAATGATTCTCACATTTGGATGTGCAGTGTCTGATATGGGTCATTCGTCAGAGGTGCAAGGCCATTCTTGGGCTAGTTATATATGATGTCCTCGGATGTTAGTCAACCTGGCCATGGATTAGTAAGATCCTACACCTACAGCGACAGCACTTCCACTGCACCATTACCTGTGGATGTGTCTGCACCCAGAAGAGACTGTCCCCATGACCACAGTCATTGTCATGCTAACACGTCCTCAAGCAGATGTTGGTCATGTGGCACACTAACATCTAGCAAAGGGCATGGCACAGTTGATTCAAGTTCCTGGCAGAAACAATTCTCATGGATGAGGACTTACATGGGATGCTGAGCCCTCTGTGTAGAATTCCCTGGACCTATCCTGTTGGCCACAATTCAGTGATGCAACACATGCTGAAGATGTGTCCCTGCAGACACACACACACACACACACACACACACACACACACACACACACACACACACGCCATCATAGCCCCCCCCCCAACACATCCCACACCTCCAGTGACCCTGGCCCTTAAAATTAGCCCTCCTCATAGCAGTTTTGACACTCCCCTTAAAAACACTTTTTCTTTTTCTTTTTATACACGTCAGTGCTACAACTCACACACTTCCATCTGAATGACATGCACGTCTGTACTCCCTCCTCCACCTGTGCAAATGATGATAAGTGAGACCTGCCCTTTGTAAATTATTATTTGGGTTGCCCATGTAAATGTACAGCCTGGCAAGCATATGCATGGGTAAGCCCAATCTGGTGTTTTTCTATGCTTCATTTTTGCTTATATTTGCTTAGATTGTGAACAGCTATGTTGTAAAGCTATATGCCTCTTTGCTAGTGCCATGGCATACTGTGCCCACCTCCATCTGGCATGGTCATCCCCTGCTGTTGGCTCTTCCTCTGCTTCCTCATCTGTCTCAGCTGCTACTACCTGTGTTGCTAGGAACTGTGGTCCTGCACGAGACTGTAGCTGCTATGTAAGTATTATAATGTGTAACACAGTACACACTATAAGTATTTTTGCTCAGTGGGTGGGTTTATACTGCAGGGCACCATCAGATGTAACCAGACAATGGAACTGTGATGTCAGCAACCCAAACACACATTCTCTAATGATTCTGATTTATGATAGGGCATGGTTGTAACCATGATCAGTTTGGTTATGAGGATTTCTCAGTAGTTTTATGAGCCAGGATTCCTGGGCATATCCAGTATCACTCACAAGATACCCCTGTGAGAAGTCAGCTTTGCAAACACTGACAGAGGCTGATTGCCTGGGTGACCTGCACACACATTGTAGAGGACACCCTGTGCATTATAGACCACATGGCAGTTGATAGAGTGATACACTTTGTGGTTTAAGTACCTCCTTTCAAGTTCACAAAATGGAGCTTTTATTCCAATGTAGGTGTAGTCTTTGGCCCCCAGAACCTCAGGGAAGTGGGCTAGAGCATAGAAGTCCCACATGGTGATTTTCTCTCTTTTGGAGTAAGTGGGAACCACATATGTTTCCCCACATGCTGAAGGATGGCATCATTGAGGAACCGATGGAGTATTCTCAAGACAGGTGCCTGACGTACCCTCATTGTGTCACCTGTGAGTCACTGAAACATCCCTGTAACTAATATACATATAACTGCACATATCTTTACATCCACTGGGAAAGGTACTCCAGAAATTCCACAGGGCTGCAGACAAGGCCAGCACATGCCTACTATTTGTTGCATGGTGTCCCTCTCCACATGGTACTGGTCTGCTATGTCACTGTCATGGAGGGCATGAAATGTTAATAATGGCTGGGTGACACTGTACTTCTGGAAACAATGTCACACATTGTGTGCTGCAGCAGATGCTGCCATTGTTCACTACCTTATCTTCTTGAACACAAGAAGCTGGTTGTCTACAAATATATGGCAGATGCAGCATTCATGCATGATGTTTAAACATTTCACAATCACTCCCCGCCATGTTTATTGCCTCATTCTCATAATAAGTGCTTCATGCATCCATGTTACTTCTGCCAGCTGCCTCTTGTAGCGGTGTATTTTGGCTGCTTATCAAGCAAATTCACTTACTGTGATGCAAAAACGCTTTATTAATTTGATCCAATATCAGTTCTTTTCGGTTTGACATTTAGAAGTCATTATTATATTGCTTTTGCCCAGCTGAAGCAGAAGTGTTGCTAGGGCAGGGTGAGAGAGGCAATGGCCACATGCGCAAAGTGTTGGGTGGAAACAACTGGCCATTGATCATGCTGAATACTCTTCAGTGCAATACCAGCTTTTAAAAGACAGTATTGCATTTTCAATCAAATCTGAGTGCTGCAGTGCTCTGTGTGTGATCTAAACTGTAACAACTGTTTGCTACATTTGTAGGAAGCAGTTTGGTACAGTTTAAAATAATAGACACACACACACAAACACATATATACATTGGTCTATATTATCTAATGTAAGAGGCATTACAGCGAATGCCTCTTCATCGACCCTTAAAGAGCAAAGCAGCAGTTATGTGAACAGCCAAATCAGCGATTTTTTTCCTAGGGGAAAAAACTGGCCATCAGCGTGAATTTGCCCCTTTCCCCACTGTAGTATGATCTCAGAGTTGGTATATTAAGTTAGGGCGGTGGGGGAGGCAAAGCCCCCCACATTGGGGGGTGTGGGGGGCAAAGCCCCCCAGTTTGAGGTGTTCTTAGTGATGTATCATTTCTGGCCGCATCAGCAATTTTTTTCCTCTAGCAAAAAAAATCGCTGATTTGGCTATTCGTGTAATTGGTGGTTCGCTCTTTAGGGGTCAGTGAAGAGGCATTCGCTGTAATGCCTCTTCAATTAGATAATATAGACCTATATATATATATATATATATATATATATATATATATATATATATATATAGATAGATAGATATAGATGTATATATCTATCTATATATATATATATATATATATATATATATATATATATATATATATATATATATATATATATATATATAGATCTAGTTAGATAGATATAGATATACAGATATATATTTTTTTAACAGTGGGGGGGGAAGGAGACCTGGGGCAGTTCACAGAAATGAAACCTGAGTGGCTGGGGCAGGAGGGGGGCATGTCATGCAGCTGGCCCAGTAGAAGGAACACACAGAAATAGGACCTGAATGGCTGGGGCAGGAGGGAGGGGTAGCATGATTGGTGTGCCAGTAGAACGAACAACATTTTTTTTTTTGCTCTTCAGTGGAAGAGATTGCTGGTAGACGGATGGATCAACTGTACAGAAAAAAAGCACTTCTGAGTTTAGGCCCATCTGCCATTTAGATGAAAACATACCTCTCAATCTCTTAGCCCAAAAAATCTGGACAAAGCCTGCCATAATGGGGGTACAAATGCCCCAAAATAGTGACAGATTTTAAAAATTGCTCTTATAATCATAGACGGTTGCTATAATAACAGAGCATATTTGAACATGCATTTTCTAAAGGATATGAAGTCTGAAACTCAAATGTTTGACATTATTTACTCATTTCATTCCTCAGATCACCCCAGTGATCCCAGTGATTTACCAGAAAACAAAAAATAAATTATGAGGAACAGAACAAAATTCTAAGGCACAAATCTGGGCATTCTGCACAAATCTAGGCAGTGGAGAGGTATAGATAGAAATTTAACTTCTGACTTTAGTCACCATTTACATGTTTCCCTTCCTGATCTGTCCCAAATTTTCCTTACAAAAACAAGCTCCCGGGTCCATTTCTTGTGAATTAATAAATAACATACTTCAGAATACAAATGTAGTCATGAAAAACAATAGATTTTCAACATTAAATTCAAATTTGTTTTCATGGTATCAGTTCTTCTCTATCCGGCTATATATAGCACAGTATAATATAACATAACGTAACATAACATAACATAATATAGCATAACATACCATAACACAACATAACATAACATAAAGTAATGCAATGTAACATATTATAAGGTAATGTAAGTTAGCATAAAATAACGTAATATAACATAACATACATAACATAACATGACATAATGTAATGTAAAGTAATGTAATATAACACATTGTAAAGTAATGTAAGGTAAGAGTAATGTAATCTAACATAACACAAGGTAAGATAACAAAATGTAATAAAATGCAATGTTACATAAAGTAACAACATAATGTAATGTAATGTAACATAAAGTAACATGACGTAATGTAATGCAATGTAACATAAAGTAACACAATGTAATGTAATGCAATGAAACATAACGAAACGTAACATAATTTAATGCAATGTAACATAGCATATGCCAGCTGAAGAACAACTCTTGCTACTTGAGTGTTACAGCTCTCCAAAATCAGTAACCCTTCTTCCTTTCCTCCTGTTGCTCTATGCCCCATGTCTGTATTCCAAATGCCTGTCTTGGATTCCCAAATGTCTGTCTCTAGTACCAATTCTGACAACTCATTCCATCTAATTTGCTACCCATGCCAATAAAGAGTATGTCCTATATCAAGCAGTGCCTAAGCTAATATAGTAGTCATGCACTTAGCTTTCTCTTGAGGCTTTGGTATGCAAAATATTGTAAATTATTTTCTTTTTCATATTAGAGTAAAACAAGTCATTTTCTGAGATGGCTGTGCAGAATTTTGGGGACTTTTCTACTATTCTTAATGTTATGAAACTGTGGAGTTGAACCACAGAAAAAATGCACCAAAAGGACCATGGAAAACTCCTTTTAATGAATAAAAGCAAATAAAAAACTGGTATACAGTCCAAATACACAGTGTTTCATGTTGAGCATTTTCATCAATGAATTGACTTCATCAGAACAAACTGAACCTCGCCCCTAAAACATTTAAATACTCTTTCTTAACAAGCAGTCAATCAGTATTCCTAAGGAATGCTCAGCACACATCCACTTTTTAAAAAAACACGAACCCATTCAACCATAATGAACAAACACTTAGTAAAATCAGTACACTGATTTAAAAAATTTTCTTGCATAATAGTATACCCCAAAAAAACTTTATATCAAATAAACACTTTCCTGACTATTTCACCCACTTTATACACGTAAGTAAAATATTAAAACATTTTCCATGTAAAATACATGATTATCTGTAAATCCAAATATATTATGTTATCTTATTAGCTTTTTCCTGGAGTACTGAGTAAATGCATAAACGGCCATTGAGACCTGGAGGAAAATTAGCAGCTAACCTGGAGTTGATAGATATATATATATATATATATATATATATATATATATATATATATATATATATATATATATACATATATAAGTTGGAGGGTTACAACCCCCATACCCCTACATGGAGAGTTTAGGGGGGTTGTCTCTGGAAGAAAAAATCAAGCTGCCCCATAATTTTGAATGTAGTAGGTAGCTTTTCAGCATGTAAGAGTGAGCACTTGTAATGTAAGGGATTGTGCTAGGATCTCTCTTACTTGAAGCTAAGCACCCTCCAATGCATCCTGGCCTTCATAAACAGCCAGTTCCCAGCACACTATTCCTCTTTAGTGCATTAGATACCAATAACATGTCCTCCTGTCCTCTTTACCACAACAAAATATGGACATTGGAAACAAGCTTGTTTTTGTCTCTGTGATGCTCACCCCTACAAGTATAACTACTGGGCAAGTGGGAAAACTGGATTACCCCTTTGCAGATGGCCATAATCATAATGGTTGGAAGAATTTATAAATGGTATTTGTCTTGCAGACAGGCTCTATGTATGTTGAGGAGATGTTTTTAGCAGGTTGGGGGCAGATGGTAGGAAATCTGCTGCAGCACATCTCTTATGTTTAATTTAAGGAGTCATGTCTTAATTATCTTAATTCATTCTAGTACAAAATGATTGCAAAAGACCTGAAAAGTATCCCTTAATGTTCTCTTCAAATTGATCCATTAATATTCAAGTTACACAAATTTCTATTTGACAATTCTTGATTAGCAAAACAAGCAAAGAAATAAATAAATACTTTTTTTATCTACTGTCAAATTTATATTTCTGTATTTGATATACATGCATAAGGGGAAATTTCTGTGTATCCAATGAAAGATTCTGTGAGCAACTTAAAAAGGAGCTATATAAAATTCACCTTTATTGACTTTGCTTGCAATTTCTCATCTTTGTATATAGACTTTATGAAAATATTAGAAAAATAAAATGAAGTTTAATTAATTTAGATACTTAATTTTGGTCCTTTTAATCACCTGTAAATATAACAGCAGCAAAAAACATTGCATAACTTTTGCAAAACATCACCTCTTACAAATTGCTTTATATGTTGCCCTCTGAAGCATACCTCTCAAACTTTTATCATAGGAAATCTGCACAAAGCAAAAATAATGGAGAACAAAGACCTACAATTAGGGACATATTTTAAATATTGCTCTTAGAAAGCTGACAGAATAACAGGTTCTGTGTTAGCATGCATTTTCTGGTTGATATTGTTTGAAAGTCAAATGTGTGTCACTATTTAGTGACTTCAGTCCTCAGTGATTTTCCAGAAAACCACTGAAGAAAGAGATCCAAAATATGAGGCAAAAATCTGGACATTCTGCGACAATCTGGACATTTGAGAGGTCTGCTTTGAAGCTGCTGTTGTAGGTGTCACACATGTTAAGAAATGTAGCTAGTTTACTTGATCAGCAACACAAATTTTCCTTTATTCCCTTTAAAATTAATCACAAATGCATTTTTTCCTTCTGGGACAAATTGCATATAATCAAAAATGAAAAAAAAAATCTCTGTTTAGAATAAATACCCAGCAGACAGCAAATTAACAACTTACGTGATTTCCCTGCCTTATAATTTCACTGGGTATATTTTGCAAGGTGTGTATTTTAAGATAGTACTATTTGACACTTAATTTGATATTAGATGTAAGCAAATTACTCACTTTCAAGATTTTTAGTTTGTGAAAGAAACCTCATCCCAACAGTGTTGTGCTAATCTCACTCTGCTGGAAAAAATAGCATAATGGAAATATGTAAATGAACACTGGGGCATGTATTGTCACTAGACCAAAGCAGCACATTATTTAGTAAAAATGATTGCACTTCCAGAACTTTTTTGGTTAAACTAATTTTAGAAATGCATACATAAGATTTTTAAATACTATCAATGCAAACAAACAAAAAAAGGAGAAGATGGCATGTCTTTGAGACCCAGCCCAGCTTACTCAGTTAATAAACAACTAATTCCACTCATTCACATCACTGGAATTTAACTCTGCATTCTATGAAGTCTAGTCAACAACTGAAATATTTAATGAGAATGTCATTATCCAAGGCCTAGTAATAACATTCTCAGTAAGATGACTTGTGGGTAAAACACAAGTTACAAGCCACAAAGCATTTTGCACATATGGGGAGCATTACACAGACAGTATACATATATGGTGGTCTTATAAATATGTGTTAAGAAAATCTGGTGAGGGGACATGGAACTTTTTTATAGAGGTGAGATGAGAGAGGCTGTCACTGGACTAGAGTAAAAGAGATTAGAGCTGGTGGACTGGTTAAGCGGAACAAAAGACAGGGAGATGTGTTTTAGAAGCAGGAATATTAAAAGGTGGATTTTAGTAGAGGGAATATTAATAGATATTTTTAGTAAGGGAAATGTTATCAGGTATTTTTAGTAGAGGGAATATTATCAGGCAGTTTTTTGTAAGAAGAATGTTGTTATCAGGTGGGAGCAGAAGGTAGGAATGGGCTGGATCATGAACTGAAAAGACTGGAGGAAAACTAGAGTTTAAAACGGTTGGGAATAACTTAAGAATGTGGAAGAGATAAGAACCAGAGTAATGTAACAGTATGTAAGAGAAGTTGAATTCAGGACTACGGAGGGAGAAGTTATTAGTTGCTTATTCTGTTTGTTAATCTGTTGCTGTGTGAAACTCAGTATAACAAAAATGGGCTGTTATGAAGTGATACTGGATGGAGGAACAGATTATGCTTTAAGAGGCAGCTATACATGGGGTAAGGAAATAGGATGGAACTGTAACATGCTTACTGCTCCTGTTATTGGGATGTTCGGATGAATTCATACTATTATTTCAGTGATTATTAAGGTAGACAATCATATGTAATTATGCTTTGTGCTATTATTTGCCTTAAAAAGCAATAACATATTTTAAAAAATAAATATTTTCATTCTTACTAGAGATTAGCAGTTTGTTCTCAGATGATCAAAGTAAGTAATAACCAGGATGGAGACACAGAGGGAAGGTAGAAACTTTTTCTACATTTAATAAAAGATGCAACTTAGTTTTTACTTTTGGACACTTAAATTTATCACTATCATATCCCAATGCAGACTGTGCATGTATCAGGAGCAAAACAAGAGAGGCTGCAGTCTCTGCAGCTCCTCTGTACTGAATCATAACAAGCATGTACATGCATATGTACATGAACCTGAGAGATTTCAAGCACTAGAACTAGGCGGATTTAATATTTCAGTAGCAAAAATATAAATTGTGGCCACATATTCAATGTCTACTAGTACAGATATCAACAGAATGGAAAAAGACAACATGGCAGGGTTTGATTCTTACATGGGGTAATTGGCTTGTCCTAAAATGGCCTACAAGGGGAATTAGCCTAGTATAAACCTATGAGTAGGAAAATCCAGTGATATGATAACCATGAGTTTGGAGATGACGTGTAAGGCACAGTTATAAATGTGAGTCATCGAAGGCATTACATATGGATGTACAGCAAGTTTTCTTAAGGATGTCTATTGAAAAAAATAAAATTGTCACATTTAATTCATTCTACAGATAGAATAGAAAAAAAATGAAATTGTCACATTTAATTCATTTTACAGGCAAAATAGAATAGAATTTTTGATGTAAAGACTAGCGTTTCTTAATTGCCTTATGAGCAGATGGAGCAATTAAATGGTATCAGATGTCAAACTGGTGTCGCGCATTAGGTTTCATCTACCCCTTATACTAAAAATGTCTGCATACAAGTGGCTGACACTTCTGTTCATAACACACATATACTACTTGTGCATATTGTAACACACATACACACATACTACTTGTGGATATTGTAAAACACATACAAATTAAACTCTGTATCTCTCTTTCCTCTTTCTCATACATGCACATACACACACACACACACACACACACACACACACACACACACACACACACACACACACGCATATAAATATATATATATATATATATATATATATATATATATACATATTGTTTGCGATAGAAGGATCATGGTGTCACCATACAAAACTTCAGTCTTTAATGTCACATTGTCAAAACACGTAACATTGACACATTGTGTGCATGCTCTGGGTATTACACTAGAGCAGGCTTAACCAACAGCAAGACATCTAATATCTCTTTATATATATATATAGTTCCCCTTCAGAAGGTTGAATAGCTAAAATCTTGAAACGCATATGGTCAAGACCATATGTTCGAAATTTCAGAAGCTTGACCTTCTGAATGGGGATTGGCATACAGCGCAGAATGGGAGAGTTTCCTTTCTGCATTGTAGTGCGATCTCGGAGTTAGAATAAATAAGTAGCGGGGGGTGTGGGGGGGTGCAGGGAGAAGGGGGGCTTGCCCCCCCTGCAGAAACACTATTTTGTGTTTTGTTGTTTTTTTTTTTCTTTCCCTTACAGAAGGTCTAGCTTCAAATATTTGAGCATATGGCTTCGGCCATATGTATTTCGAGATTTCAGCAGTTCGACCTTCTGAAGGGGAACCATATATATATATATATATATATATATATATATATATATGTATGCATGTGTGTATATGTGAATATATATATATATATATATATATATATATATATATATATATATATATATATATATATGTGTATAGGTTCATAGGTAGGTACTAGGCTATCTGCCCTAAGGCATTTATAAGCCTAGCCAGAATGTGTTGGCTTTCGCCACCCTTTTAGACTAGATTCCCGAGCCTCTGTCCAGCATGGCCATAGAAGTGATCCCAGGAGTAAATTTACGATTTCCCATCCACTCATCAAGATTTCTCTTGAAGAAAGTCAGTGAGGGGCTCTGCCTAACATGAACCGGGATTCTATTCCAGAGTGAGGGAAGCCTCTGAGATATGAATCTATCCCTCCAGCATGTCCTGTTTATTGTTGTGCTGAGGTTTAAATCCATGGAGTGTGTAGCTCTAATGGCTTTGGCTTTCTTGAGGTGGAGCATGTCCATCAATTCCGGGTTAAACATGGCCTTGTATGTCAGGCGGAGATTGCCTCTGAGTAGGTGGTAAGCAACTGAGTAGAGCTGGAGTTTCTTTAGTCGAGTAGCATAGGACATCTGTTTGAGGCCCATGATCCTCTTGGTGAGGTACTTCTGAGGTCTCTCCAGCTGTTGCAGGTGTCGGGTAAGATACATCCCAAATGGGGCATTGTACTCAATTAAGGGCCTTATGAGCGGTGAGTAGAGGGGCACAATGATCTCTTTTGATCTAGATGTGAACCCTTTTGTGATTAGGTGAGCTATATAGAAGGTCCTTCTAACCACTTTGGCAATGTAATTGTCAAAGGAGAGGTTACTATCTTCTTGGGTCCCTGGATCCCTAATTACTTCTTCTGTACTTAGTGGATTTCCTCCTATGTGGTAGTTTATGGGCACTTTGTTTTTCCCAAAAGGGATGACTATGCACTTTTTGGCATTTAGCTTAAGGCCATGGTTTTGACACCAGGTATCCGTCTCTGTAAGACCCTTCTGGATGATGCTTGTGTCGGCAGGAGAGTTGATTACAGCTCCCAGCATGCAATCATCTGCGAACTTCATCAGCCACAGTCCTCCCGTGCTTGCCTGTACCTCAAAGAATATGTACCAAACAAGAGGGGTCCCAGGACTGAGCCCTGTGTAATGTCACTTGTAACCGGTTTAGAGTCGGACATGGCACCCGCAACTCTGACCATGTGAGTCAGTTTGCAACTCATCTTGTGACATATGGGTTGATATTTAAGCTGGTAAGCTTATTCATGATGCCAGAGTGGGGTATTGTGTCGAAGGCCTTTGCGAGGTCCAGGTAGGCTGTGTGGAATACTTTTCCCTCATCTATGACTTTGGTAGCTATTTCAAAAAAGTCAACTAGGTTTAGGAGGCAAGATCTGCCCTTAACAAAGCCGAATTGGGTAGGGTCCAGTGTCTGGTTGTTCCCAATGTCTTTGTTTATGAGGTCCATGATGATATGCTCCATAGCCTTGCAGACCAGGCTAGTCAGGCTTATGGGGCGATAGTTCCCGGGATCCGTTGTGGCACCACCTTTTTGGAGCAGGATTATTGTTGCTGTATGCCATTCTTTGGGTACATAACCTGTGGTAAGGCTGAGTTGGAACAGTGAGTTTATGAGAGGGTTTAGTTCTTTTTGGAGCTCATGTAAGACGCAGCCCGGGATACCATCCGGTCCCATTGATGCTGTGTTTTTTACTTTGGAAAGGGCTGCTTTCACATGTGTGTCTGTGATGACTGGGGGACTGCATTCTTCTGGGATAGACACAGGCCCTTTTGGGGGGGAAGGGGGGGTAAAGTTTGCACTGAACTTGTCCGCCAGGATGTTGGCAATGTCAGTGGGTTCAGTGTATTTTGTGCCATTTTGCACCAGCTCAGAGCATATCTGAGAGTTGCCACCCAGATTCTTGATGTAGCTAAAGAACACCTTGTGATTATCTTTAGAGTCTTTGACGATTTTTCTTTCGAAGTTAGCCTTTGATGATTTTAAGATTGAGCAAAGTTTCTTGCTAATACTGATCAGGGATGCCTTCCTTTTTTGGGATTTTGTCCTATCATGTAATAGTGTCCTCCTTCTGTTGTATGGCTTATTTATGGCTGGGGTCCACCAGAATGATCTCCTGTGTTTGGAGGAGTGAGTCTTGGTTTTACTTGGGATGGCATGATCCATGCATTCCTGTAGGTGCTCATAGAGTGCATTTGTAAAGGATTCTGCGGTTTGGATAGCATTTGCCCGGGGGCTTTGAAACTTTCCACCTCGATCTTGAGAAGTGTGAAGTTTGCTTTTGAGAGATTTTTCACAGTGGTTTCCTTGGCCGGGGGTGGGGTCGGGATGTGGATGTCCATTGTGATTAGTTTGTGGTCTCATCTTACCAATGAGGGGTTTACCTCTGGTGTGGAACAATGATCCCCCATGTTGGTAATGACCAAGTCCAATATGTTGTCCCCTCTTGTGGGTGTGGTGACCAGTTGTTCCATGGTGTTTGAGTTTATAAACTCCAGGAACCATTGGGCAAAGGAGTTGGGACTTGAGTAGTTTTCCCAGTCAATGTTTGGGTAGTTAAAATCCCCCAATATCATGGTGTTTGGTGAGAACTTCATATTCTCCAATGTTCTCAGGAATGCCGTGTGTGGGTCCTGAGACAAGGTGGGTGATCTGTAGCAGGCTCTACAAACTGAAAAGCAGTTTTGCCCACTGTTAGTTGCACCTGGAGGGTCTCCGATGCCTTGTGCAGTGCCACTAACCTGGAGGTGTGGGTATCCTTGATGAACATGGATACTCCCCCACCTTTAGTATTTCAGTCCGAGTTCTGGGGCCGAAAAGTATGGTATGAGTTGAATCCTGGTAGTGCTGGGGTGCTCTCTGGAACCTTGAACCAGGTTTCTGTTACTGCACAGATATCGATTTTCTCCATACTGAGGAGTGCCTCGAGTGCATGCATCTTGAGGTTTAGACTTCTGGCATTGAGTAGCATTACCCTTAGTTTTTTGTTTCTGGTATTGTCTATGGAGGTGGTTTTGTCTTTTGAGCCTTGCCTAAAAAAGGCACTATGGGGGTGGCAAGAACCTTAGCCAGTATTCGAAAACCTAAGGGTGACAGGTGCAAGCCATCCCTGGTGAAGCAACGTGGCTTGTTGAGCATGTCATCCCATGCTGACAGACACTGGATCCCCTTTGAATGACACCAATAGCTTAGCCAATTGTTAAAATCGATCATTTTGTCTTTATACTGTGGCATCATTCTTGGTGAGGGCAAGATGCTACTCAGGTTCAGGGTCATACCGGCCTGGGCTACATGATCAGAGAGCTCCTCTATGTCTCTTTTCATGTAGTCCAGGGAGGTACATCTCAGGTCATTCATGCCAACATGGACAATGACAGAGTCATATTTGTACCTGCTGTGGAGTGACCTGAGTGCTTGTGTTATGTGACGGATCCGGGCACCCGACAGGCAGCTTACAGTGAACTTCTCCTTGTTCAGTCTGGTGAGTGGGACATCAATGTGCCTGACAATAGAGTCTCCAATTACTAGTGTATTGGGTGTGTTATTTAGCCTTAGGGGCTGCGACTGTGTGCAACACAGACTTTGTGAAGTATGTGATACGTGAAAGTTGTTGTGGGGTAGTGGTTGATTGGATGTCTGCTTTGGAGGTGTCTGCTGCTTTGGCAGATTTTTATTTAGAGCCTCCGAGTATGTTTTTGTGAGTTTATGTGTCATGTTTGCTGATGCGATTGGTCTATGTGAGACTGGTTGTGTGGTGCGAGTGATTTCCTTCTCCTCCTGACTGACTGTGCCAGTCTTGGTTTGAGAGAGCTCGGCCTCCAGTTTGGCTGTATAGTTGCATCTCTCACATACATTTGAGCTTGTTGGAAGGAGGAGAGGGTTGTCTGTGTACGTAACGCAATTGTAACATTGCCTCAAGATTCCCAGATTCACCAGCTGGACTGGAGAGTATACCTGAAACTGCACTTTGGACATGGCTGGATAGTTAAAAAAATGATTTATTGATTGTCCGGAATGGATGAATAGGGAGGCCTTGTACTTCAGGGTAGTAAAAGGGGGTGTAGTGTTATAGTTTGTTAGTGCTTACTGAAGTATTTGAGCCAGTGCTGGGCTGTAGAAGGGAGGTAGAGTGCTTACTTTAAGAGTTAGACTAGTTCTAAGGGAAAAATTGACGAGCAGACTTTGTGGAGCCGAGAATAGTTTAAAACAGCTTAAATGGCTGTGCGATGCTGCGTGGTGTGCAAAATCGCGCAAAACCGTGCAAATGTGGGTTTTAAGGCAGGGAGCTTGAAAGAGATAGGAATTAGCCCAAAACGGCCAATAAGCTACTAGTTGCTGGGCTGAGACCACTCCTCCAGGGACAGATAGGCTGCTCAAAGCTCTCCACTCTCACTGGTGAACAGAGAAGCTTCCTCCTATCCAAGTAAGGATATGGGCAACACAAAAACTTATATCACAGCCCAGAATTTAGCAAAATCGGAAATCTGGACTACTCTAGTTCAGAACAGGTGGGAAACAAGGATATATTTTTTTCTTTTTTCAACAGAACAACAGTAACTTAACAGAAAAAGACTGTAAATGCTTTAAACAGGCTAGCGCACTTGAGTGTGTAGCCTACAACAGTTAAACAACACAAAAACAATTTAAAGACGTGCAGGAACAGGACAAACGCAAAAACAAGCCTTTTCAGATATTAGAATAGCTAGAAACTCGCTTTTCGGTGAGAATATGTAGTCGCAAGTAGAAAGGCAGAAAAAAATACTTAATCTGTTTAAAGTCTCTCTTTTGTCCCTCTGCTGCTCGTAACACTCTGCAGGAGCACGAGGAGCTGTGCTGTCTCTAATATATATATATATATTTAATACACACACACACACACACACACACACACACACACGCATATATATATATATATATATATATACACACACACACACACACACACACACACACACACACACACACACACACATATATATATATATATATATATATGTGTGTACATACACACACACACACACACATATATATATATATACATATATATATATATATATTTATATATATATATATATATATATATATACATACACACACACACACACACACACACACACACACACACACACACATATATATTTATATATGCACACACACACACACACACACACACATATATATATATATATATATATATATATATATATATATATATGTGTGTGTGCATGTGTATACACACACACACACATATATATTTATATATACACACACACACACACACACACACATATATATATATATATATATATATATATATACACACACACACACACACACACACACACACACACATATATATATATATATATGTATATATATATATATATATATATATATATATATATATATATATACACACACACACACACACATATATATATATATATACACACACACACACACACACACACACACACACACACACACACACACACACACACATATATATATATATATATATATATATATATACATATAGTTCTGTCATCAGATATTGAATGTTTAAAAAAAACAATGAAAAACAGCAATCATTTTAGAATGAATCTAAAATTATGGAATTTCAGACTCTCTCCCTCTCTTTATATATATATATATATATATATATATATATACACACACACACACACACACACACACACACACACACACACATGTATTTTTTATAGACAGCAAGCCCCCTGAAACCACTCAGACCATCTGCTAATTATATACACCAACTCCAGGATTGCACTACAGCAGGATAGGGACAAATTCCCAAACCCCACTATAATGTGATCTCACATGGAAGGCTGCTAGCAGGCTGAAGAACGTGAAACAAGAGCTCCCGCTCTTATGGACTGCAATATATTCTTTATATTGTACAGCCTAAATGAACTACAACATTAAAGCACTAAGCAAGCTACTTGTTTGGATAGTGATTATATTTCTTTGTCATTTCTCTTTTCCGTTTTCTTCTTTTTCTTAGATAATACATTTTTTTCTTCCAGAAATGTAAGATTATTCCATATGTAATTACCTGTTCATATCCTTCGCATGGAGTCAAATTTTAAAAAAGGTAGCTAGATCCTGTAGCATTTCAGGAAAATCAGTTGCTAGGTACAGATTTTTCCATGGCACTTTAAAAAAATCTGCTGAATAGTTTTGCCAGAAACTGTTATATTCAGCAGTCAATAATGTTTAAAATCCCTCTCTGAATGAAATGCAATATGAATCAACTCCCAGATGGTCTTTTTAAATGAATTCATTGAGAATATGCTAATACCTAGTGATGCTTAAATTATCGGGGCTGTTCCTTTCTGACAGCTGATATCATAAGCATGATGAATAAACCTTACAAAGTTTTGGGTAACTGCGGATAAATATTTGATGCATTATATTTTGGTATGTATTCTTAGCATATGAATTTCTGAACTATATGATTTCAGAGTGAGAGCTACATAAAAGCATTAATGCTGCTGTCCACAGCTGCAGCAAAATGAGAACAGGATGTTTTTCATCAGGACAGCAATTAAACAAAAAAGCTTAAAGAAAAAGTCAGTAAATTTGTTCATCAGCTTCTGATGTGTATAGTCAGGGAAGTTAGATTTCTTCCAAGACACTGACAGACATATTTATCTTAGAGTCCCAAATACTGAATAAATCACACTAGAAATGCATGTCAGGACACAGTACATAATGGAGGTAGTTTAAGTTCAAAGTTAACTTTATATTTCTATAAAAAAAAAATCACTTTGTGTTTGTAACATATCTGATTCTAACTCACCACTTATAAAAGGAAGACCTGCATAGAAAGTTCCGAGTATGTGAATGTTTCTTCTACAGAAGCATTGCAAATAAAGCTGATGGTTTGCAATAGTCTAATAATGCACTGCCAAACAAGATACCTTGTGGGAATACTTTGCAGAAGAACAGAAATTTCCTT
This sequence comes from Protopterus annectens, assembly GCF_019279795.1. Taxonomy (NCBI): domain Eukaryota; kingdom Metazoa; phylum Chordata; order Ceratodontiformes; family Protopteridae; genus Protopterus; species Protopterus annectens. Next base: position 91,575,411 of record NC_056746.1, on the reverse strand, counting down.
TGGGGTTACAGAACCATTTACTCTAATGTTTTTCAGCAAGGCACCATAAGCAAACTAATAAAACACCAGCAGAAAACACTGAAATTACAAAAAGTTGTCAAATGAAAAATGATGCAAATAATTACATTACTTCAAAGGTTTGTGCCACTGCACCTTTCCAGACTGTCCCCTGAGTAGCAATTGGATTGGGGTGGGATGCATTTGTAACTCATGGTGAGGTGCTAAAAATAAGAAATGTCATGGCTATTAGCTGTTAACAAGTAACATATAACCATAAGTCACATAATGAACTAAAGGTGTTTGTTTAAACAAAGGTTGTACTGAAAGAATTAAATAAATTACAGAAACAGCACAATGAGATTATAACAGTGCACATGAAGAGAAACAATATATTATGTATGTGTCAGCACCAGCCTTCAAAATATTATCAGAAGGTAACTAAATATCTCTGTGGTAAAGCTACAGGTGAGTTAAAATCTTGTCTAGAGTAGTCACACAGGATTTTTTTCTTCCCTGCGGCTGACCATCAGGTGTACCCAGATTCATTGAGTCTACTGGACTTGCTTTAGTCTCTGCCAGACACAACTAGACCTTAGTCTGGGGCTGGTAAAGAAATTAAGGACATTGGTTCATATTCACGCTTCATGCTGTGGTGTGTACCTTAACTCCTGTTTCCTCGAGTCAGCCTTTGCAGCTCCATGGTCTCTGATCTCAAGATTTGCATGGAAACCTCCCTGCATATGCAGGCTCCTAACTGAGTGTCACACTGTTCCTGCAGCATGGAGCTGTCAGACCTATATGCTGCATATTGCAGTGAGCCTTTAGGCTGCCTCCTATCTTCCAGCATGAACAAGACAACAATACTGACTCAATCCCACCCCCCTACCCTATGTTGCGAATTGAACGTTGGTCGGCTTGGTCATGCAGGAAGGTTTAATATTCTTTTACATCGTCTGTCATGTTTCACATCAGCTGAAGACCTATTACTCACCAGGTTTATGCATTTTATTGTATTCCTACCTTTAGTGCTAAACATTCTTATGCTGTCTTAATGTTTTAATGGAAATTCACTGGTTATTTTTGCTGCAAAGGTCTCGGATAATACCATAAATGTTGTGTAAATATGAACTACTGTTACACACCTGAAATACGTTCTCGTGCTGCCCTTATTATCTGGATTTTTTGGGATAACAATACTACAAGTGAGAAGAAGCACAATCAAAGAAATTATAATCTAATGTATTACCTTACTGTTTCATGCTGAACCATGATGGACAGGACTGCTTTCTTCACTGTTAATTTGGGAGGGGTATATCTGCATCTGCCTGAAGTGAAATTCCTTAGGTATCACTTGTTCAGAGCACAAAATATGGACAAATCAGGAATGATGCTGTTTTCCTTTGGAAAGGACTGCTGGTGACATTTCTAAGCATTCTTTGGCAGTGATTTCCTTCTTTTAGGAAATGTCTCACTTCTTCACATTGGCACACCAAATAAGTTGGTATATGTGTGTTTGGGAGTGTGAGGTGCTTGTCCCCATATCAAGGGGTGCAAGAGGCCTGTCCCTTGCAAAAAAATCACTTGTGGTTTACTTTTTCACCTTTATGATATTTTGGACATTAACTTTCAACATTTATGATGAATTGGGTTTTATTGTTTTGCATTCCATAATAGAACCTTTTTTTTTGTTACGAACAAGATATCTCTGAAGAATAATTATCTAACACCTACATTATAAAGATTTAATTCTTGCCATACTTACACTGGTTACTTAATGTATTATAGTAACAGGTATCCATTGAATATCACATTTTTAAACTCTATAGCTAGTTGTAATATATGTGAGTTCATGAATCATTTGGAGCAAATTTACAATCACAGCAGTGTGAGAAAAAAATATTCAGTTACTTGCTTTCAAAGGGCATTCTGGGGTACTGACCTTATCATACAAGGTTTAGTGCACCCTTGTGATCCTTAACATTTATACTGTGTGATACTTATGCTCTGGACAAGAGCCACATTTGGCAAACTGGCCTGAGAGGAAAGAACAGACTAACAGTGACCCATAAAGCCCCCTAATTGATCAGTTAAATAATTTCACAATTTCACCAAGAGAATTAATTTCAATTTTCTTTAACATTAAAATACGTTTTAGGGAGACAGCATCATTTAAACACAGAAAGAATGGCCCATAAATGGAACTGCCAAAAAGCTGTCTTGATTCTAAATAAATGTTAAAATCTCCCCATGTTTATCCAGTTCAACAAAAAGAATACATTTCTTAAACCCTCGATGTCCTTTACAGTGTTTAGCAAGCATAATTGTTACATCTCTCTTTTTAATATACTAATTATACTCATACATGTGCTCAGATAAACTTCAAATAGTTTTACCTATGTAAGATAATGTACATGGCATACAAGCTGGCTAAATAAATCAGTCGTTTGTAATAACAGTTATAGTGACCGTCATACTACAATCTTATTATTATTTTCTGTCATAAAAAGTGGCATTATTTATATACCAACATTGAAGGAAAGTACTTATTTTAATCCTGTTAATAACCAAATTGTTCTTTTTCCTCTGTTCCAAGAAAACTTTCAAAGTTATATACAATATTAGATCTAGTCCACTATGCCTTTACTAGAGCATAATTACCTAAAATCACTTTAAAAATATTAACTAAAATGTTAAAAATAGTACTTTCAACCAATGAATATGTCAAAAGAAAAAAAATGCAATATTATAATTACTGTTATTAATGCCGATGATCTTACTACCAACTACACAATTATTTTCTATATTTTTATTCCACTATTAGAAATAGGGAAAACATTTGTTTCCCTACAAATTAAAACTTCATATTTTACAAGCTCTATTAAAGCAGCAGGGTAACATCTACTTGGATACAATGTACTAAGTTTCTCATATTCATTCATAAATACTGCACTTTCTGATGTTAACCCAGCTATTCGGACAAACTGTCCTTCAACTATGCTCTTTTTAATATGCGTGGGGTGGCAGCTACAAAAATGTAATCATTTATTTGCAAAAGTGACTTTCCTAAACACTTTTTAATTTAATCTTATACCATCTCTGTAAGTTATAACATCCAAATAATTAATAGTTGCTTCCTAAATATTCATTGTAAAAGCTAAAAGTCCATGCTAGTTTTTAAGAAAATGAAAACACAATCATCTGTGTTAGCATGTCTAGTAGGAGAGTTGTGTATATTCTCAGATTAACTTTATTGTATGCCAACATGTCTAATTGTAAAAATGTAAATAAGTTTTTGAAGTACTGAGTATCTCCCTGTTTATACAAAATGTTTAAAGAATCTGTCAGCGTTTTGATACATTTCTAACTGCTCATGTTTGAGAAGGAGATTCTAAAGTACTGTGGAGAATCACCTGAACAGTATATGATGTCATTAGAATGTTCCTAGTTGCTAGGTGATTATTGGAACAGTTGATTGACAGGAAAAAGAACTTTGTTCAAACAGCTGACTGTTATTTTTAACATAGGACAGTTGAGACTGCTGAAGTCGGTTGAAAAGCAGTTGGTGAAGAATTGCAGTCAGTTACAGTGCTGTGCAGTGATACCTAAGAAAGAGGACTCACCAAAAACTGTAAACCTGCATTTGCCTTGTTGTTATGTTTTGGATTAGATCAGGAACAGTATTCTCTAGTTAGATTAGGAAAGTTTAGTTTTTTAGCTACAGTTTTTCTAAGATGATGGACTTCAGTTTAATTTTATATTTCTGATGATTGAATTATGGTGTTTATTGAAAGTTGTAAGCTGCGGTGGTACAGCGGTAGCGTTGTTGCCTCACAGCAAGAGGCTCTCCTGTTCGATTCTCAGCTGGAGTGCCTTCTGTATGGAGTCTGCATGTCCTCCCCGCAATCGAGTGGCCTCCGAAAGACATGCGTGAATGGGCGTGCCTTCGCTGAAGCTTGGGCGTCGGGCTGGCAACTTGGCACCATAAAAATCAACCGCCAATCACTAGCGGACCGGAGTTCCACTGTGGCGACCCCTAACCGGGAAAAGCCAAAAAGACAAACATTGATTTTCATTCTTGTAATTAGTTTACTTATTATTAAATATTCTTCATTACTTTACATTGTGGCTGGGCAATCAGTGTGTTCTTTAGAGATTAGAGCATTTGTACCTGTCTGATACTCCCAGGTCACCTTGAATGCCTGGCTGCTTCTGGTCATAGCTATCATTTATTTTGATATTTAATTTTTAGTAATTGATCACCCTTTGAAGGACATGTAGATCTGTCTGACTCTAATGGCAGTGTTTACCATTTGTATTGGGGAGGGGACACTGCTGGAAATCTGTGTCAGGCTTCCCATAAGTGTTTGAGTGTGTCAGATTTAAATTTATTTTGAGTGTGAGTGAGTCAGAGGTCTTAAACTGGAACACATTGCTCTGACGTATACGATAAGAGATTACATTTGTGGTGGACAAAGGTATATAATCCAGTCCCAGAAAAATAGAGTGTGTTCCTGTTGTGCTCTTAAGAGAAATTGTGGAATTTTACTCTTGTGTGCTCTGTGCTCTGGTGTTGTCTGTGATGACCCACACTGGAGTCAGTGGTGAGGATTGAGGCTCCTTAATTACTGACTTGGGTTTTAATGGGGAATGTCACATTATTGTTGGTAGTCTGGTGGGATATTAGCCCAATGTCACACTAGTTTCCAGAACTTTTATAGAATCCATAAAATATTTTACTACCTTTTATCAAAAATACAAATCATGTATAAGCCTTGTATAAAAAAATATGTTATTTAAAAATATTGATATGTATATAGATATAAGACCTCCCATTCCTCTAAGACCAAATTGGCATACACTGGGGCCATTGGTACTCCCCTGGCTACCCCTTTGGTCTGATGATATATAGTATCTTCAAACATAAAAACGAAATATTCTGCAAAATCGAATTGAAAAAAATGCAAATACAATTAATATCCCTATTCAGAACATCAGGATCGTTTACCAAAAATCTTCTAACCAGTTCAATGCCTTGTTCATTTTGTATACTTGAATATAAAGTATCAGACAGGTACAAATATCAAATTCAACATTAAAAAAACTAACCAATTTTTTCCAAAAAAATCCCAAGAATCTTTTATTTATGGTATGATTTTATATTAGATACTTTTAAATAATTTCATCCAAAGAAATACCAAACAATTCAGTTTTACTACCTCTAACAGATACTATGGGATGTAATGGGGGTCTTTACTGTTTTTATGCATTTTGGGACGAGCAGAAAATATCTCAATCTAGATTTATTTACCGTATATATAAATATCCACTGCAATATTAGTATTTTCCAAAACTTCTAGAAGTGCCAAATGTAATTTATGATATGCCTTATTAAGCTTATTTGTAACATTTTATTGTAAGTTTTACCATTCCACAAGAGCTCATAAATCTGTTTAACATAATTGCATTCATTCATTATTACAATACTATTTCCCTTGTTCAACTGCAAGAACTGAACCGCCTCCCCCTTTTGCTGTGACCAATTCATCTAATGCTTTCTTCTCATGTATGTTTAAATTCTACTGCTTATTCATACATTTTTTACTCAAACAATCAAGCACCTCTTTTTCAGTTAGTTTTTAAAAAACATTTCATGGGATGCAATACTGGGTTAAATGTGGATTTTTTTTCCTAAAGCACAATATAAAATTTCAACATATCTTTTCTGTCTCCTTAAAAATACAAATTAAATTTAACTTGCAAATAAACATTCTGAGCTCAATTGCTGTTTGTGCAAAAGAACCTCACTTAGGACAAAAATGGAACTAAAATTTAACACTTTACTATGTACATCCTTTAACTGAAAATCCAATCAAATTAATAATGTCTATATTGTATTGTTCACTGGACTGTTCAGTGCTAATACACTGGAGCTCTTCCTCTCCTTCATGTTGTACTTTACTCCCTTCTTCTGCCATGGTTTAGAACATAGAGTAAAAACACAAGCAAGCCTACTGCCAAAGCTGACCCACAAAATCAAATACGAAATAGTAAAAACCAAAATGTGAGTCAACCACCATGGTAAAAACCAAAAGAAGAAACAGTGAAATAAAATAAAACCTTTACTTAAACAAAAGGTTAGTGCTTTTTCAGGGTTGCCGCTTCATCAGATCAAACAGAACAAGAAAGAACATTTGATTTAATACAATTACTATACTAGCATGTTTTTCTAATGCAGGTATTGTAATCTCTCTCTCTCTCTGTCTCTCTCTCACTCACTCTCTCTCTCTTTCTCTCTCTCGATATATATATGTTTGTGTGTGTGTGTGTGTATACGTGCTTCCTTAAAATGATCAAAACAGCCAAATGTTGAAAGATGCCTTCAGAGCATACAAGTCAAAGCATGGTTTTTGCGGTGGGGGGGGACTTACCTCCACATACCCCGCTAATTTTATATTCTAAGCAGGAGACTGCACAATACTGGAGAAAGTACATGATCTCACACACCTGTCAACCATCTGTTTGGTCAATCAAATTGTGTCAACTATAATGACAGTTAACTTAATTCCTGGAAAATTTTATATTATAATAATAATAATAATAACACAAATGTGTCAAAACGTTTGGCTGTTTCCTAACAGCAAAATGAAATAACATATTGATTTCTGGATGTCTCTTTTTTCCAATATTTATTCAATTACCTTTGGTTCCCTTGTCCCAGCTGAACATCAGCTATTTGGCTGCTCTCCCATACCACCCCTACCGTCACTTGATGCTGCCTGACAAGAAGGAAGAGGACTGAGAAATGCAGGTTCAAACTTGTATAACCCCCCCCCCCCCAACAATGGCTATGATATGTTGGCCAAGGACAAGAGCAAATAATGGAGCTCTCAGCTGGCAGCATCAGATGTGCTAGTAAAGGGCTTTTCTAGGCCCTTGACCATTCTCTTGCATACTGACATTCTGTGGAGTTGGGTGGACCAGTCATGAAGTGTGGCTTATTACGATGGCTTGCCCTGGGTCCTTAGGCAGCCATGTCTTCTTAACTCACCTACATGTTTTAAGCTGGTGATCTTTCTGAATCCTGAAATCCTCCAGGGCTCAAGGGATCCACCCTCTGAAGAATTCACCCTGCTACCCCCAGGATGGGAATACCTACCCTCCTTTCCAGCTTGTCAACCACCCACACAGGTAATCAAATTCAAGCCACCTGGGCTGTACACATACTGCTAGACCCCCAGGCTTGCTTTTTTTGCCTAATGATATATCATTTTTCAAGTAACTGCACCTATGAACAGCAAGTTTTTCTATTTCTGACATAACAGAATGGAACCTTTAGCTGAAGACATCCCATATACTCCCCAACACAATTCCTATTGCAAGATTAACAAAGTGGTTCCACCATCTAAGGATTAAAAGAACTGTTAGCAGCTTGTAACTGATTGTAAACTTAAAATACTTTTGCATCTTTCTCCTGTCTCATCCTTTTCAGTTTTATTATTATTATTATTATAATTATTATTATTATTATTATTATTATTATTATTACTTTTATTATTATTATTATTTTTATTATTATTATTATTACTACTATTATTATTATTATTATTATTACTATTATTATTATTTATTATTATTATTATTATTTTTATTATTATTATTATTACTACTATTATTATTATTATGATTATTATTATTATTATTATTATTATTATTATGATTATTATTATTATTATTATTATTATTATTATTACTATTACTATTTAATGCATTTTGTCATTATTTTCTAAATTTTTCTAATAATTGCTAAGATTTGATCCCTCAATATCCTTAATTCATTCTACATAGCTTAGAGACTGTTGCTTCATATGTCTGAAATGAAAATGCCCTCAACCAAGATTGTTTAAGCAAGCAATAACGCCTTACAGGGTGTTTGTTACTGTATAATTAATGCTGGCCCAGGTGCGGCAGAGGGCCTCCACACCCCTGGAAGGGCACTAATTACACAACACACACCCTGAAGGGCATTATTGCACTTAGACAATGGACCAGTTTCTCTACTGTAATGATATACATGCTTCATTTTCATGGAAGACATATGGTTTACTGACTTATTGTCAGATGCGTGACTACATATAAACATGCTCCGTTTTTGCAATTAAAGATACACTATTAATAAGAATTCTGATTTTTTTTTAAGTTTCTTTGCCTGTATGAAGTTGTCACATTTGTGCAACATTTGATTAATTTCCTCAGAGCTGCACAACACTTGGAGAACATACCACTGAAATACTGTGCTTTAGTTCACCATTTGATTATTTTAAGTCTGATAATTGGTTTCTGCTGCTTTGGACATGACTTTTCTGCATTACTATTGTGCTAGTTCTGTTCAGCTTCTGCATATTGAAGTGCATATTTTTCCTTTTACCTGCATTTTATTTGGCTTGTTTTGTGTTCTAGTTTTGAAAACTTTGGTTTACACTTTAGTGGCAGTAGAGAGTAACAAAGTCATTTCTGTGCTTGAAGTTGCTTAAATAACCCAGGAAATTGCAGTTTTGTAATTAGCTAGAGGGATATTTGAATTTTTTGAATGTTCTTTGCTTACATAAAGTTGTTGTGATTTTGTGATGCTTTACTAATTTTCACAGAGCCTCACAATGTTTAGCAACCACACCACTAAAATGCCATTCTTTGGTTCACTACCATCTTTATTACAAGTATAATAACTACTTCATTGCTGTTTTGCACTTGATTTTTCTGCATTATTAAGTGTCATCTGCTAGTTCTGCTCAGTTTCTGCATATTGAATTGTTTCTTTTGAATTATATCAGCACTTTATTTAGCTATTTTTGCAATTTAGTATGAAAACTTTGGCAGTGGAGGCTAACCAAGTAATTTTTATGTCTGAGGTGATGTTACAAGATAGTACTATTTTGTGACTGGCTAGGGGGCTATTTCATTTTTTTTTTAATTCTCTATGCTTGTATAAAGTTGTCACATTTGTTTGGCTCTTGGCATCATGCAGTGCCCTGTATAGGCGTAGGTACTTCAAATCTCAATTTTCCCTACAGAAACTAACCCCCGAGTTTTACTTAAATGTGCAACAAGCCCCTGGTTTGCATGCAGAAAGGAATTGCTCTACATGATTAAACTTATAATGTAGATTTTCCCTATATAGCACCTAAGCAAATCAATCATAAACCCCTCAGGTTACAGTCCCCTTGCAGTCCACAAAATAAACATTTGGAACCATCTAGAACCATGGATTTGCTAGTCTATGTTCAAGTCTAACAAATCTAGATATGAGATAGAAATGCCAAAGTAAAAACTAATCACAAAGCCTTCTTTAGCTACTTTAGAAACCTCAGAAATAATACTCAAAACTATTGTGGAGTTAATAGTAAATGATATCAAAAACTCTAATCCTGCAGATAAATTTAGCTCTAACTTTACCCTCCCCACATTCCTAGATCAAATACCAGCAACCACTCCCTAAATCAAATCACCCAGGAACAAGTCCCCAAAACAATATCCAGGAACAAGTTCCCAAAACAATATCCAAGATTCAAAGATTCAAAGAAACTTTATTGTCATTTAGGAAACACAAGTGCTACCTAAACAAAGTTCAAGTGTCAGCTCTTTTACAGGAGAACACAAATACAAAAAGACAGACATGAAAGGTATTAAGGAATAAACAATATAGTACAAAGGTAAATATCTAGGTAGGTGATGCACATACATGTACACTATTTACATACACTGGTCAAGACTGACTACTAGATGATTAACACATGAAAAGAAAAGTATATACACAGAGGTCAGACTGGGTGATAATGTACATAAGGAAGTGATTGGAATTGCACTTGAATGAGAATACATTATTGTTAGTATGGAATAAATACACAGAATTACTGTATGGGAAAAGAAATAAGAAAAAGAATGAGAGGGTAACAATCTATTATAGTTTTGATACATCCAGATTTACATCTGCATTACTGAGTCTTATTGCAGTTGGATAAAAACTGTTCATGAATCTGGAGGTTCTGCAGCGGACACTCCGTGCCCTTCTACCAGATGCAAGTTTAGTGAACCAACCATGTGCTGGATGAGAAGTGTCACTCAGTATTTTGCAGGACCTCTTTTTAGATCTCATTTCAAAGAGCTCCTGTAAGGTAGGAAGACTAGTGCCCACGATCTTAGAGCTCCTGTAAGGTAGGAAGACTAGTGCCCACGATCTTAGAGCTCCTGTAAGGTAGGAAGACTAGTGCCCACGATCTTAGAGCTCCTGTAAGGTAGGAAGACTAGTGCCCACGATCTTAGAGCTCCTGTAAGGTAGGAAGACTAGTGCCCATGATCTTAGAGCTCCTGTAAGGTAGGAGGACTAGTGCCCACGATCTTAGAGCTCATGTAAGGTAGAAGGACTAGTGCCCACGATCTTAGAGCTCCTGTAAGGTAGGAAGACTAGTGCCCATGATCTTAGAGCTCCTGTAAGGTAGGAGGACTAGTGCCCACGATCTTAGAGCTCATGTAAGGTAGGAAGACTAGTGCCCATGATCTTAGAGCTCCTGTAAGGTAGGAGGACTAGTGCCCACGATCTTAGAGCTCATGTAAGGTAGGAGGACTAGTGCCCATGATCTTAGAGCTCCTGTAAGGTAGGAAGACTAGTGCCCATGATCTTAGAGCTCCTGTAAGGTAGGAAGACTAGTGCCCATGATCTTAGAGCTCCTGTAAGGTAGGAGGACTAGTGCCCATGATCTTAGAGCTCCTGTAAGGTAGGAAGACTAGTGCCCATGATCTTAGAGCTCCTGTAAGGTAGGAGGACTAGTGCCCATGATATTAGAGCTCCTGTAAGGTAGGAAGACTAGTGCCCACGATCTTAGAGCTCCTGTAAGGTAGGAGGACTAGTGCCCATGATCTTAGAGCTCCTGTAAGGTAGGAAGACTAGTGCCCATGATCTTAGAGCTCCTGTAAGGTAGGAGGACTAGTGCCCATGATCTTAGAGCTCCTGTAAGGTAGGAAGACTAGTGCCCACGATCTTAGAGCTCCTGTAAGGTAGGAAGACTAGTGCCCAGGATCTTAGAGCTCCTGTAAGGTAGGAAGACTAGTGCCCACAATTTTAGAGCTCCTGTAAGGTAGGAAGACTAGTGCCCATGATCTTTTCTGCTGTTCTTATTATTCTTTGCAGCTTCTTCCTTTCAGCCGTTGTACTGTTACCGAATCATCCAGGGCAGTCACTAGTTGTAATGCTCTCGATGGCTTCTGTGTAGAAGGTATTTAGAGCATTCATAGCTTTGCTTTTCTCAGCCTTCTTAGGAAGTGTAGTCGCTGGTGGGCTTTTTTAATTAGCTGACCTGTGTTTGTACTCCAAGAAAGATCATCTGATATATGTACCCCCAGAACCTTCTTCGCCATTGATCTTGAGGAGCAAGTGCATGGCAGAGGTCTTTCTGAAGTCAATAATAAATTCTTTTGCTTTATTGATATTATGGTCAAAATTGTTCTTATTGCACCATTCAATCAGGGAGTTGATCTCATTCCTATATCCACTCTCGTCATCACAACTTATGAGGCCCACCACTGTAGTGTCATCTGCAAATATGATAACGTTGTTTTTGCTAGCTTTCACAAAGCAGTCATATTTAAGGGTTATGAACAGTAGAGGACACAGGACACAACTCTGGGGTACTCTGATGTTGATTGTAATACTCCCCAAAGTGGCATTACCAGCACAGGTCCTTTGTGGTCTTCCAGTCAGGAAATCGAGGATCCAGTTGCACAGCCCTTTATTTATGCCAAGGCTGATTAGCTTTTCTATAACTTGCATTGGAATCACCATATTGAATGCTGAGCTGAAATCTATGAACATCAGCCTGGCATAGTTGTTCTTCTCTTTAAGATGCTCCAATGTGAAGTGAAGTGCCACTGAAATGGCATCAGCAGTTGATCTGATTGCCTTGTAGACAAACTGTAGCGGGTTAAAGGATCGGAGTAGTACTGTAGTAAAATGCTTTTTAACTAGTCATTTGAAGCATTTTATTACATTTGATGTAAGGGCACTAGCCTGTAATCATTTAGGCAGGTGGGGTTGTTTTTTTTTGGGCAGAGGGATTATGTTGATAAATTTGAAGCATGCTGGTACTTTTTCCTGGACAAGTGAGGTGCTCAAGATGTCCTTCATTGGACTATGCTGAGTTGGTGTACTCCCAATCCGGCATAATTTTTCAACTCATCCAACTAAATGTAAAAATCTAACTTATTGTAGAGCAAACTGGCTCACAAATAGAACCCAGGAAGTTAAGGTTTGTGGATCTACCTCATCCAAGGGACCTACCACTAGTTGTTTAGTCCAAGGTTCAATCCTTATGACACTCCTCTTTGCTATCTACTTCTCAAAGGTCAAAGCTCATGTTAAAGGCCTATGGCTTACCAAGTGTGAGATGACTGTAAACTCGGTGCCATCATAAGCTTCCCAGAAGACACCAAGATCCTTCAGGAAGACATTTCCCAAACAAATAAATGGTGTCAAACCCATTGCCTAAACTAAATGGCAACAAATATATAATAGTATCCTTCAGCAAGTATGATGTCTCCTAAATCTATCCCATCAGCAGCACACCCATGAAAACTGACCCAGAGGTGAGGAACCTGAGAACCCATGTAGACAATGAGCTGTCATTCAATCACCATGTATCCACTGCTGTAAGGAAGTCCTTTTTCACTGTACAGCTTATTAGTAAAGGTATGGCATCCAGGTTCACGAAAGTGATCATTCCACTGTATACTGCACTTATCAGGCCATTCATTGAGTATAATGTCCCCTTTGGTGTGTGTCCAAACCCCTGCAATGAGTGGAGTGACTAAAACTCCTCCTCACTATGAAAATCAAGTGCTTAAAAGCTATACTGATCATCTCACGTCCTTGTCCCTTTTTCTGACATTAGAAGCAACAGGAAAACTACCATCCAAAGGTCTCACACCGAAAAACAAGTAATATCCACAGAACAAAACGAATGGAGACCTCCACGATGAAAAATAAACTTAATTTATTATAAGAACAAGCACTTTCACGTACATCCAAGTACGCTTCTTCAGGTTTTTAAAAATGTAGCTCTATACAGGTGCTTTATATATCTTAGTCAAACAAATTAACTTCAATTCTTAAATCACTCATTCAATTAATTAATCATTTAATCAATTTACTAAAATTTGCTAAAACAGAAGTAAAACTCAATATCATTAAAGTATATATACATTAGATCCTTTTATACATATATAAAAAAAAATATATATATATATATATATATATATATATATATATATATATATATATATATATATTCATATGTGAAAATATATTTAACTAAAACTACAATAACATTAAAAAGTGATACTGAAAAAATGCAACAATCTAAGACATATAAATCTGGGTAAAGCATATGTTAAATAGAAATGCATATTAAAAAAAAAAAAAAAAAAAAGAAAGAAATACTAAGCCCTAATAAGATAATGATGTTAGGCCAAACAATAGCTAACATCCAAGAATCTAGGGATTCAAATGTTCCTAGTCTCAAGCCTACTTAATACAAAATATAGGCATATGGACGTTAAACTTCAAACTTTAGAAATCTGAAAAATGTATATATACCTAGAAAATTATATATGTATGTAACCTACGAAAAAAGACTTGAATTTAAACATCTTTACCTACGTGCAGCTAATACAGGTTTTATACTGACTGACTGATTAAGTCCTGGTTGAATGTGGGATTTCAACCTTAAGATCCAGTTTAACTCGACTGTTTCTAAATAATTCTGGCTATCACCCCCTCTCTTATTGGGACTTATAACTTGTAAGACCCTAAATTTAAAAGTGTGATCAGAATACATATCTATGTGCTTAGCTAAGGCATTTGTTAAATTCGTTTTCCTTATGTCATAGATATGATTATAAATACGATCTTTCAACCTTCTAGAGGTTAAACCTACATAATAGGCTGTGCATTGTGTGTAGGTAGCTAAATATATCAAATTTTTAGTCTCACAGGTAGCATAAAAATCACATATAAATACATAATTAAGCTCAGGGACAGTAAATTGATGGTCACTAATAATAAACTTACACATATTGTACTTATTGCAGGGAAATGTACCATATCTTAATGTCCATTTATTCCTAATAGCTGTTTCTCTATTAGTTCTCTCGGAACATAATAACCTCTTTAAGTTCTTGCTATTCCTATATCTAAAAGTTGGTTGTACACCTACTATATTACTAATATCTTGATCTATAAGTAGTACATCCCAGTTTTTCTTAATAATATTAGTAACGTGTCTATTATCATTAGTTTATCTAGTGATAAAAGCCACCTTCTTGTTATTGAAACTAACTTTAGGGGTATATTTATTTTTATTTTTCAGTTCTGTAGCAATTTGTGGTCAATTTCTAGTATTTAGACTTGGAACTATACCATTTTTGGATTGTACATCTTGTTTCATGCTTTCTATCATTGAAGTAGGGTAGCCCCTATCTCGAAATAATTCATGCAAAACGTCAAACTGCATATCTCTATCTGCACTGTTTTTACATAATCTAGAAATTCTTGTAAACTGATTTCTTACAATATTAGAAAATATAAACCATGGATGCATACTATTGAACTGTAATAATGCATTCCTCCAGCATGGTTTTCGATATAATGTGGTTGAAACCATGCCTTCCGTATCTTTAAAAATGGTAATATCCAAGAAATCTATCCTGGACGACGATGACTCCATAGTAAATCTGAGAAAATCAGTGTTAGATTCTAGATAGGTAACTAGTTGTTCTAACTGCTTGTGATCACCATTCCAAATAATAAGTATATCATCCACGAAACGTCTATATAATACTATGTTTTGCATGAATATACTTTTAAACAAAAATAGGGACTCCCAATAATACATAACCAAATTTGCATATGAATTAGCACAGGGGGTGCCCATTGCAACCCCCCATGTCTGTATATACAAATTATCTTGAAACAAGAAAAAATTATTATTCAACACCATATCTAATAAGGCACAAATAAGTAATTGTGCATTATTGTCAAAAGTTCCATTTTTAAGTATTAATTCCCTAACAGCTTCAATTCCATAATCATTTGGAATTACTGTAAACAAATTTTTAACACCAAGTGTCACTAACATGTAAGAAGGTGAAGCCACATTATTATCCATTAAACTTTGTAAGTCATTTAACAACTGATATGTCTCTTTTACAATTGTGGGTATACTTCTAACTAATGGTCCTAACTTGAATTCCAAGTAGCGGGAAATGTTTTCTTTCACCCACTTCTCACCTGCCACTATAGGACGTATAGGAGGAGGAAAACGCCTTTATGTATCTTAGGAAGTCCCTTTATAAGTGGGACTAATGGATCCTTTACTAAAAAATAATCATATAGTTCCTTTATTTGTCTACACATAAGAAGGTCATATAGAGTGTCATGAACCATCCTAATTGTTTTAATAAGCCTATCACTGTCTATCTGTTCATATTTGTTGGTATCTTTCAACATTAACTCCGTATAAAAGGTGGCATCCATTAAAACCATTCCACCACCTTTATCTGCTGGTTTTATAATCAAATTAAGGTCTTGAGATAAAACTGTCAAGGCACTACGTTCATTAATATCTAAATTATAATATAAATCATTGTTCTTACATGTAAAATCAGAGAAATATTTATAGAAATCCCTTTCACATACTTAATAAAACATTCAATATTGAACGAAAAATTAGGAACAAACATACTTTTACATTTGAAGTGATCTTCCATATTAGAATCAACTTCATTAGTGTCCTTATAGTACAGTTTTAAAGACACTGCTCTTGCAAACAAATGTAGATCAACCAAAATCTCAGCGAGGTTACTATTTTGCAAAGGGATAAAGGAGAGACCTTTGTTTAGGAGGCTTCTCTCACTTGTACTTAAAGTGTGACTTGAGAGGTTAAAAACAAGTTCTATCAGTTCCTTTGTCTTCTTCTTACCTCCGTTACTTCGTCCGAGAATTTCCTCTTCCATCGATCTCGACTGTTCGATCTCACTTGAGATTGTGTGCGATACTGTACTGGAAGTGGTAAAAAAACCACTCGAGGTAGATCCAGAGGCTGTTTTTGGTCTCACTCCATTTTTATTTTTATTTATCAGAAGATCCTGTTCTCTAAGGCCTTCTTGATTCAGCAGTGGCGAGTTCATTACTGACACAGTATCCGCTCGCTTACTTCCTCCTGTTGACATCATTTCCATATTACTGGGGATCAAAAGTTCATCAGTTGGTATCGGATTTAAAGGGGCAATGTCTACTACACCATGTTGATTATTTAAGTTATTAGGTTGGTTTACACTATCATTAGTGTGATATTGGGTTTTCAGCCAAACAAAAATTTGGCCGGATAAAAAGTCTTGATAATCTCTTTGTAGCTTTTTATGTTTCAACTGTTGCAACCTGTCACTATAGACAGTGACTTGTATATACATGGCATCAATCTTTTTATCATAGACTTCGCCTTTGTAGCGACTAAGTAAATCTCTATGCAGAGTCTCTACTTTAGAAGCTAACATATTTTCAATGGGTGTAAAATAGTCAATCAAGAGTCTAATATATTGCTTACGGAAGTCTATATTTAATTGTTGCCACTGCTTCAACAATTCAGGATGGCTGTCGCCATATGTGGGCATACAGAGAACCCGCATGCCTCGAGGTATTACTTGAAAGTGAAGGCACGCTTCCAGGTGTCTTCTTTGCCATAGTAATCTATGCAGTTTATATAGGTCATTCTCGAGTTCTCTGAGATTATTAAAGAAATCTTTAAGATCTATTACAGTACCTATATTATTTGTAGAGGCAGGAAAGTGTAGATCCAGATTCAGTAAAGGATTTTCACGTTGGCAAAAGATATCATTCCACTTATTAACCGGGATCTTCAAACCTGGATTATAATCAAGCTCCACTGTGGGTGTTTCCATCATGTGTTGGTAGCAGAATCCCAAAAGGAATACAAATATTAGAAGCAACAGGAAAACTACCATCCAAAGGTCTCACACTGAAAAACAAGTAATATCCACAGAACAAAATGAATGGAGACCTCCATGATGAAAAATAAACTTAATTTATTATAGGAACAAGCGCTTTCACGTACATCCAAGTACGCTTCTTCAGGTTTTTAAAAATGTAGCTCTATACAGGTGCTTTATATATCTTCATCAAACAAATTAACGTCAATTCTTAAATCACTCATTCAATTAATTAATCAATTATTTTTGACATCTTAGAGGCTATTGAGGGGTAGTATTTGCATTGCTTACTGACCCTCTACCAACCCCATCCCATCAGATTTTGTACACATCCAAATGTTCAATAGTGGCAGAAATATTCACTCAAGGGATCTCAATAGCTTCCACAACTTAATTAGTCCAAGCAGGAAAACACAAACAAATAACCAAAAAGCTCTTCTAGTACTAAATAATCAGCTCGAGCAGAATTCTCCACACAAATGTTTATTTAAACTTCAGTTAAGTGCTTTTATTCCTTTACTCTTTCTCAGAACTTCATCAGAACTGCTATAACACATAAAAATCTTATTAAAATGCAAATGTAAAATCATCACATGACCCAGCAAGATCAATGATAATTAAATCAATTAAAGCCAATTAAAATTGAAAAAATCATTACAAGCTGTCATTACTTGTCAGTTACTAAAATGTTTTAACTTTAAAATTGAAGAAATAGAGACAGAGTCATTCAGTCCGGGAAAACATGTAGCATCCAGTATCAGTTGCCACTTTAATTCAGTCTTGAATAAATGTTCACCCACTATGTTGTCTCGAAGATCTTTTTCAATCTGGTTTAAAATGACAAAATTAAATATGTGCTCTTCATTACTTTCTATGTGTCTGTAAAGAGCATTAGTACTTTTGCAATTCTTATTGTCTGCAATATGCTCCTATATCCAGTTTCTTAATTTCTGCATAGTCATTCCTACGTAAAAAAACAGGACATGACTTGCAGCATGCCAGGGAAACTGACTTGAATCACAGGAAAAATGACTATTGGCCTTAAAAGTGTTTCCTTTTATTATAAAGCTGTAATTATTTTGATATATTTGCATTGGCTACAATGGCCACAGTTAAACATTCCAACCTTTTAGATGAAGTTTTTCTCTTCTGATTGCCCTATCCAATATGTTTTTAAACACTGATCTTTTCTTTAAATAATATGCAGTTTATCACCTAACCTCTTCATCAGTGAAACATCAGACTTACAAATATTCAAATTCCTGAGAAGACATTCCACGATAACCTTACTATCTATAGTGAAATTAGTTATAAATCATTTCAGATTACTCTGGAATTCATTTTGTCTACTATGTACCATTAACTGATTATCAACAGACAAACTGTTGTTCAGAATAGGGGTATAAAAAACATTTTGCCTTTTTACAGCCACATCATTCTTAATTTCTTGTAACATTGATAAAGGGTTTCTCCTCTTGCATAGCATATCCATGACAAATTCACATTCAGTATAAAACATGCTATCGTCAAAAGCCATCTGTGCCAACCAGACTATCTGTCCCTTTATGACAGCTTTTTTCTGGTGGTATGGATGCCAGCTATCATAATGCAAGTAACTATTAGAAAAAGTGCTCTTGCAAAAAATATTAGATGTAAAACAAGCGTCATTGATGTTTTTTGTGAGTTCAATATCTAAGTATAAGATTCGATCAAAATCAAATCTACCAGTAAGTTTTAAAAAATTAGTTCTACTGTTAATATGTTGTTGTTTTTCTTTCGGCTTTTCCTGGTTAGGGGTCACCACAGTGGAACTCCAGTCCACTAATGATTGGCAGTCAATTTTTATGGTGCCGAGGTGCCAACCCGACGCCCAACCTTCAACGAAGGCATGGCAATTCACGCATGTCTTTCGAACGCCACTCGACCACGGGGAGGACATGCAGACTCCACACAGAAGGTGCTCCAGCCAAGAATCGAATGGGAGAACCTCTTGCTGTGAGGCGACAATGCTACCACTGCACCACCGCGGCTTACACTTATAATTAAAAAATTCTTCAAGCTTAGATAAGGAATCATTACACAAAATAATGATATCGTCTAGGTAGTCTGTGTACATCAACCAAGAATTTTTAGAGGTACTATAAAAGAAAAATTGGTGCTCCCAATGTGCCATCACTAGATTGGCAAAAGCAGGGGTGCAAGCCATCCCCATCGCCATACCCATAACTTGTTGAACGTAATGATTTTCAAAAAAGATGTAATTGTTTTTAAGTATAAGATTCATGAGAGCCACTGCAACATTAACTTATTCTTGATGCAAATCCCCTAATAAAACCAGCTGTTCCTTGAACCAACTGAGTCTCAATTCATGTGGAATAACAGAAAATAAACCAACAATGTCTATTGTTACAAATAATATATTACTTTGAAACTCCACGTTGATAATTTGACCTAAGAAATACCAAGAGTCTTTACTCAAATATGGTAATTTCATAACTGAACCTTTTAACAAATAATGTAAGGATTTTGCAATAAAGAATGTTTTACTTTTGTCAGCATCAACTATTGACCTAAGAGGTGGGTTGTCTGGGTTTTTATGAATTATCAAGATTCTAAAAATTCCTGCAATGACTGGCTTTGTGTTCAACATATAATCAAACAAATTTTTAACAGATGACCCTGCAGAAACATGTCTAAAAGCTTACAATCAATTTTCCTGTACCCTGTAAAAAACTAATTATGAGAAACTTCCCTATAAGAATCATCTTTCAACAAAGTTTTCATTCTGTTATCATAGTCAGATACTTCCATAATTACAAGCCTACCCCACTTATCGGGTTTCATAACCCATATACTATTATCCCCAAAAATGTCACTAAACGCATCCAGTTCTTGTTTGGTTAAGTTGCATCTTCTGTTCTTATTAGGCTGACTCAAAGCATTCCTGATTTCATAATCACAAATTCTGTCAAATAGCTGGACATTACTATTCATAGGGGGTTAAAACAACTTACATGGAAGCAACCCGTTCCACTAAAAGCATTAGTGTTATTTGAAAACCATAACGTTAGTTTTGATTCCTAAGTGAACAGTCTCAAATGTATCAAAATACTTGCTAGGTTTGCCCTTCCAGCAGGCATGAATGAAAGTCCTCTAGAAAGGACGTCAGCATGTGCAGTAAAAAAGTTTTACTGGAGAAATTAAATATACTAAAATCGTTACGCTTGTAAATTATTTTGACAGTTTCAACCTGAATTTCTCGGTTTACTGGACTATCCAAAATTAATTCCTTCAGGAATTCTACCTCGAAACACTCGTCTTTGGCTTTTCCCCTAATTGGTTGAATCTCTCTTTGCAATCACTGTAAACTTGATGCCGTCATAAACTCCCCAGAAGATAGCAAGATCCTTCAGGAAGAGATTTCTCAAACAAATAGATGGTGTCAAAGCCACTGACTAAACTAAATGGAAAAACAATGTATAATGGTATCCTTCAGCAAGCATGATGTCCCCTAAATCTATCACATCACCAACACTCCAATGAAAGCTGAAACAGAAGTAAGTGACTTGAGAACCCATGTAGACAATGAGCTGTCATTTGATCACCATGTATCTACTGCTGCAAGGATGTACAGCTTATTAGTAAGAGTATGGCATCCAGGTCCAAATAAGTGATCATTCCACTGTATACTGCACTTATCAGGCCATTCATTGAGTATAATGACCCCTTTGGTGTGTATCAGTCCATACACCTGGCACAACTGAGAGAATACAACTCCTGTTCACTACAACAATCAAGGGCTTAGAAGCTATACTGATCACCTCAAGTCCTTGTCCCTTTTTTGACATCTTAGAGGCTATTGAGGGGTAGTATTTGCCTTTTTTACTGAGCCTCTACCAACCCCATCCTTTCAGATTTTCTCCACATCCAAAAGTCCTGTAGTGACTGAAACACTCACTCAATGGATTTCAGTAGTTTCCACAACTTAAACAGAACACACTGGAGAGACTGATATGTCTCAGAAAGAATGCCACTTCTCTGGAATTGTCTTCTTTTCCATGTAAAGAAAAGTATTTCTGTTATTCTATCCAAGCATAATCTAGATGAGTGGATGTGAGGCCTTAAGTTCACATCTAGATTGGCACCCTTTTCCCTTATAAACAGGGCTACCATGTAAATATATGCCTTCCCTGGGTTATTCCCAATAATATTACAAAGGGTTCTGGCTTAATGATATTTAAAATATTAAGGCTAGAAATGTATTTGAGGATGCACATTGGCCTAATAAGTACCCATGAATGCATTTTGTGTTCATAGTGAGAGTGTGGAACTGGCTTTTCAGTAAGTCATATTTTTTTTCTAACTAAGATCTATCCTGATTTATACATGTACAGGCAAAGGGAGACAAATGGTATAGTGCTTGCTGAAAATTTTGTTAATTCTTCTGATAATGCCTTTTGTACAAAATACATATGTTTTTACCTGCCCAGCTGACACTCAAGTCAGAGTAAGGAAAGGTATAAATCAACCTTTCAAAATCAAACCTTCATAAACTTGCCACAACCTACCATAACATTGCCAGATTTGCCACAGGTTCCCCATTTCGTACCCATCATTGTGATAATCTCAAAAAACTCGGCTGGCTTGAACTTCAAAATCTAATTCTCCTCCACCAGTTAGTTATCACCTATAAAATTCTCCATTACCCTAATAATACACCAATACTTAATAACCTTGTCACCCCCTACAAGAATCTTACTTCCCTCCGCTCAGCAAACAAACTGCTAGTCACTACTCTCAAATCACACAATAAAGCTGGCGACTCCTTGTTTACAAATGTTGTTGGCTCTTACTGGAATAAACTTCCCATAGAACTGACCTCCCTAGGCTCATCAAAACTTTTCAAGAAACAACTAAGGTACCATTTCAAATCCAACTGGCTATGCCCTTGTTCTAATCCTGACTGACTTTAGTGCCCAACTCTCTTTACAACTCCCTCCTCTACTTTCTCTACTTGTCTCTACTACTTGTATCACTCCTCCTCTGTAGCTCACCTTATATCCACTTAGATATTACTTTTCCTATAACATCTTTTCTCTTTTACTCAATACACCTCTGGATCCTGTCATCTACCCTCTCTCTTAAACCTACACTTTGCTCCCTGCTGTGCAATTCTATTTCTTAGAACTGGTGCCCTGGCACAAATGTATTATCATAGCTGTCAATACTATATAGTATAGACCTTTGTATGTGCTACCTCTTTCTTTCTTTCTTTTCAAAATTACTACTCCTGCTTTTCCTAATAACATGGGATTAGGAATTTCTACTCAGTATTTAGTATTTTAAGTATTATACATATTCTGTAAAAATGATGTAATTCAAGAACTGTACATTTCTGTAAATATGTTTCTGTATTGTTAATATCCTACATTCAATTAGTTCATTAATCCTTATAAGTTGTATCTTATAGTAATGTTTTTTATGTAATGTACCAGTTATAGTGGAGCTTTTCTCCTCGGGCCTCTGCTGAAAATGGACATGTATCCAGCCAGACTAGCCCGGTCAACAAATGTAAAATAAAATAAATAAATAAAATAAAATAAATGAATGGTATTGGTTTGTTTTAAATTAACCGCATTTAATCAGACCCTGATTTCTCTCCATTGTATACTAAGTTCTCGTCAGAGAGGCAAGAACCACTGAGTAGTCAGGAAATCAAATCCTTTTTTTGTACCAATATTCCCAGATGTTATTACAAATTAAAATATTTGAGAGCTGAACCATACAATGTGAAACCAAGATATGAAAGCAAACATCTTGTTCTAAATTGTAGATGCTTCATTAGCTCAAAATAATGTTCTGAAAACCCAAGAGGCCAAACACAGTTTAAAGAGTATTAGTGACAGCCTTTGCCATGCAGGCTGTATCCATGGTACTACAAGTTATGTACGTTATGATGTACATAGCTATGCCCCTCATGACATTGTAGACAAATGACATGCCAATTTTCCAGTTTTAAAGATGACAGATTTTTAATGATGTATTAACATAAGTTTGAGTGTTTATTTATTCATAGCATAGGTATAGTTAAAGCAAAGTGAGAGCAGTTCACTACTTTGGCTTGATGTGAAATTATAAAATTCAAAATGTTTTGTCTGAATTAACTTAGGAAGAAGATTTCATCCATATGTCAGTCATTTTAAATCTAACACTGGCCAGCTGGAAGATGTAGTTTACTACTGTGATCTTCCTTTATTGTAAAACTACAAACTTCCTAAAATAAATACAGCTGTGTTATGTTAGCAGACTACTCTCTCAGAGAAAAATACAGTTCAGATACTCTGAGTTGTAATCTAAATTATGCACAATCTTGTGTTATTAGCTGGCTACCTTTCTAATCATTAGCCATATAAAAATCCAGTTTTCTTTTATGGATGGTCACAGAACAGAACTGCTTGATATTCAAATTAGCTTGTAGTACAAATCTGATAGTCATCCATGTATTGCATAACCATATCATTTGGTACCTCACTTGAGAAAATAAGTTATAATTTTTCTCTTTAATGTTTATAAAGTCTTAATTCTTTCTCTTTATATGTGTTATAGACTGTCCTTTCACTATCTATGTTCCATTGCTCAGCATATAACCTCACTGCTAGACTAGGTCATCTAAATCCATTCATTTTTCATCCCTTCATTCAGTCACAATGAATGCATTCTTCTCTGGTTGCCTGTTTTCTTGTAGAGACATAATTCACAGGTGTACACATAGAGAAGTGTGGAAATTCTATACAAGGACAATTTACCCAATGCATATTATACAAAGATCTTTGTGTGCAAGAAAATACAATACCTAAAAACAGGCACTGAATTAAGCATAATGTTGCAAGCTAAAAAATGAAGCTAAAAACAAAGATGGCCAGAAGGACAGAACATGACACACAACTATGGCAGTGTGCTTTCAGGTTATACATCATAACGTATATACATGTAACATTTTTTAATTTATATTTTTTCTGAGTTGTTTAACCCAGTAAGTGCACTTATCCTTCTTGGATTCCTTTTTCAGCCATGACCCTGATGACATATAAAGGGCAATTTTATGTAGCCAATCAAATAACATGTTCTGGAAAGGTGGGAGGAAACTGAAGTATCAGAGAAGACCTGTACAGATGCAGGGGTACAATATACAAACTCTATATACACTGTGATCTGAGGTCAGGACTGAAAACAAAGCAACAAATTTATAATGCAAAGAGTTTGCCACAGGACTACCATATTCCCACTGTTGTAAGTTGAAATAGGATAGCAAATAATAGTATCACAGCAGCCAATAATTCAGGACTCCACAGACCCCTTTAATCAGAAAAAAAGCATTATTAAAGGGCAATATAGAAGGGAAGCTAGAATGACTTCTCGGTATGAGGATGTAAAAAAGGAACTTGATTTTATAGGAAGTATGTTTTTACAGAGGGAGTGTTCCCCACAGTTATGTGATGATGTGAAAGGTTATGTTTTATCACAATGGGGGCTTAATTACAAACTTTTATTAGGTGTGGGTCTCCAGCAAGTTAAAGAAAGACACAATAGTAATAATTATGATAGGGCTTTAGTTTTAGAATATGTTACCATATCAAAGATATTTTTATTAAAAGTTGGAATATTTTGAGGGGCAACTTGATATTTATCAATTTTTGGGGGTAAACCCTCATTTATTTTTAGGACAGGCACTAATTTAAAAGCCCACTTTGAATGTACAAACTTTAAAAGGGATGTAGGCAAATTAAAAGAAGGGTGCACAAGGAAATGTGGGCTCTGCAAGCAATGCCCTTATAGGGTCTATATTAGAAGCTTGAAGATGTACTTACCCGAATACGTAAATGCCGACACGTCTTCTTTGAACCACGAAAACATCAATCATCCTGAAGCCCGAAATCCGAAATGTCGAATCGTCATGGTTGGCCCTTCTGCGGTATAGCTGCGTAAGGTAAGTGTGCGATAGTTACGGACCTTAGGGTTAGAGTGCGGGTTAAGGTAAGTGCATAGTAGGTAATGTATGTGAGATTTAGTGTAGGGTTAGAAGTAGGGTTTTGTTAAGTGTATAAGTGTGGATTATTTAGTTTGTTTGGGTATAGCTTCTTAAGGTAAGTGTGCGATAGTTACGGACCTTAGAGTTAGGGTGCAGGTTAAGGTAAGTTTATACATGGTGGTATATGCAAGATTTAGTATAGGGTTAGAAGTAGGGTTTAGTTAGGGTTAGAAGTAGGGTTTAGTTTAGGGTTAGAAGTAGGGTTTTGGTTAGTGTATGTATGTGGTTTATTTAGTTTGTTTGGGTAGGTAGTATGTAGCAGGCTGTGGGGTGGGACAACTATGACGGTTCGAGCTTTTGAATTTTGCGGTTTAGGGCATTCATTGTATTCGTGGTTCGCGGAATATGTGTTGGTGTTTACATATTTGGGTAAGTACACCTGAGTGCTTTTAATTTTGACCCCCCTTATAGTATTGATTCTGATTATTTTATTCTTGATAATATTACTAGGACTAAAGTGATATTTAAGAAGGGTAATTGTTCAACAAAGAAAGTGGTGTATTTAGCTAACTGCTTGAATTGCCCAGCATTCTATATTGGCAAAAACTGACAGGACCCTCAAAATAGGATTTATGAACATTTATATCAGGATAACAATAATGCCCTTTTCAAACACCTTAATGACAATTCCAGTTTTACTACTTTCAAATTTGGTATTTTGGAATGGATTTGTTGCAACCCCAGAGGTGGAGATTTTAAGACCCTGTTAGAAGATAGGGAAGTTAGATGGCAGTTGAAGCTGAATGGCTTACATTTTCCAGGTGTTAATGAGAATATTTCCCTTCAATCAATTTTAAATCTTAGGTCAGATTTATTTTAAGTCCTATGGTACTGCCTTTATATTCTTTTTTTATATTGTTTTATTTTTAAGAAAGGTGTTATTTGTCTTATAATGCATTTAATATGTTGGTTTTAATTTATTAGTCTTATGTGTTTTATTGCAAGGCCCCTTTAAATGTTGGGTGAATCCCTTTAATTGTTTCATTGGAATTTATAGACAATTCCCTATATATATATATATATATATATATATATATATATATATATATATATGTGTGTGTGTGTGTGTGTGTGTGTGTGTGTGTGTGTGTGTGTGGTCCTTCTTTTGATTTTGAAGAAGTGCATGTTAAAGTTGGACAAAAACACTCAGTCTTTATGATTTTGTTTAATAATGTATTGTTTTATTTCGTGAAGTCTGTGGTGTCCCGAATTATTGGCTGCTGTGATACCATTACTGACTTTGGTCCTTTTCATCGGACAGCCGTTTTGCTTCACCATTTTGATTACTAGTCGGATAGTGCGACAAGAATGTCGACATTCAGACTCTCCAGTCACAAGGTAGGACAAGGGAAGGGCTGCAATCGGTCGCCTTCTGGGTGATGAGATCTCTGACATTACAAGCTTCCTATAGATCTTTTACAAGGGCAAATTGCAAATAAATTATAACTAGTTTCAACATCAGATAAATAGCTGGTGTCATTCTAGAGGATCCAGTATGTATTAGCATGGGAAGCAATGACTGACAGTCCAAGATACTTCACAAGGTATGGCCTACACCTCTCACTCGATGGCTTTTGCATACTGGCTAAAGCCTTTACTGCCTCCATAGTGCCTTATAACACAATGTCCACTTAATGCTCATTTCAACACAACAAATTCACCAAGGCTCAGGTTGGGCACATTAAAGTGGGTTTTCTCAATGTCATCTCACCTGTCTAATCCTGAGGTTCTGCTGCATTTAATACATGTCCATGTTTGTGCAGTTACTTAGACTTAGTTTAAATATAAAGAAAGCACACCTTCTATACCTGACTTTGGACCTACCATACCTTCAGGTGTGATTGTAACTGCTGGGGTGCTTCTGTATTTGTCAAGGATCATATCACCTCCAGACAGGTTCCAAGAGTCCCACAAACAGGACTCATAGAACTCCAGATTACTGTAAATTATACAAACTGCCAATTTATAACCTATTAAAGGAAAATCTCCATGTCCCCAGATGACCATGCTGGATTCCTGACAGTATTCAAAAAAATGTTTATTGACAAGAACTCCATTATTTTGAGAGACTTTAACTGCCCCACAATTGACAAAAGCAGCAATACCTCCAGTGCAGGGTATGGCCAGACGTTCTTGGAATCAATTAACAAACATTCCCCTGGAACAGATAGGTAATAACCCACAGCAGGACCTAATATTCTAGAGCAGATCCTGATGAGTGTTGTATCTATATGTACTAGTTCCCTGATGTCTCATTCTACAGTTGTCAGATCAGAAACATGTAACATTTACTTCAAAATCTCCAAGCCCCTGAAACCTTCATCTCTGAATTTTAGGCCTTCAAACCTCATATGGTTAGATAGCTTCATAGTTCATAGATAAGTAGTAGGTTAGCTGCCCTTGCAGGCCATTTTAAGCCTGGCCAATTTCCTTTTTGTGCTTGAAACAACCTAGCCCATGTGTTATAGATTGGCCTTACCCATCCCCTGGTTGAAAATTATTTATTACCCCTAATGAGAATAAATGGGATCATACCCTAGATACCTTGAGGGTACCCTTGCATGGGATAAAGTATTTAAGAGCTAGCTCGGTCCGTTAGTAGTATATGGGGCAGTCCTGAGTTAAATTTTCTGTTTTCCATCCATAGATCTAAGTTGCACTTGAATATGGACAGAGTGAATGTTGTTTTATGTTGATGGGGATTATGTTCCAGGCCAGCAACATCCTCAGTGAGGCAGAAATCACAGAATCCACCCATAACAGTACCATTTCAGATCACAAAGGAGTTATATTCCCTCTAAGACAAATGTATACAAGTATGAACCCATCAAGAGCAAAATATAACAGTAAATTCATAAACAAACTACCACCAATGTCATTTGACTGAAATAAATTGGCAGATCCAAAAATTCTCATACCAAGGATAGTATGAAAAACACTAGCAGGGAACTGAAAAATGCTATTAGGACTCACAAAGAATCCCAAAAACACAGGAATCTTGTGAAAATAAGGCTAACTAAAAATTCTTCTTTAACTATATTAGGAAATTAGGGAACAATATTCAAGAATGCTCAGAACTTATCCAAAATGTGACTACCCACCCCAGCCCAATAAACCTTGCCTCTATATTATCAAAAAGTTTAGTGCAAACTTCTCCCCACACTCCACAAATCCTGGAATCCTTTCTTCTTATATTATTATGAAGGAACATATTATAAAGGTACTATCAAAGAGCAAAAAAGAAAAAAAAGTCCCTCATGAGACCTTACAACGTACCTAGATGTTTAATGAATAGTGTCAAACATCACTGAGCATCTCCTCAAATTGTTCAACCTAAGCTTAGCTAAGATTTTATTCCTGCATTTTGGCACACTACAGTGGTGATGCCCTATCATTGACCCTGGAAATAATTGGCCCATCAGCTCTATGATATTGATCAGGAAAGATATGGAGGGAATTTAACTGAACTCATCAATTATGATATCAAAAATCTCATTAGGCTAGACCGTAACAGTTTGGCTTCATTAACTCATTCCCTCCAATGGAGGCCTGGAAGTTCCCACTGTAACTTCCAATGGACGGAGCCTAATTTTTTTTATTGAGTCAAATTATGTCCTCACATTTCAAACAAATGCTCATATCTTTGGAACCAGAAGGGTTACTAAAGAAGTATACATGGCAAAAACTTCAGCACAGTATTCTTTAGTTTCTAGGTTTTAACACGTCAGTCATCCTGCTAGACAGGGGTCCAGGGAAATAAATATTGTGGGAGGAAATAATCAGGAAATTGTTATGGCTAGGCTTGTATAGGCCCTAGGGCCAGTAGCCTAGTACCAACCTATGAACTTATGAACTTAATGTAGGTTCACTGACAGGATGCAGCTTAGAAGTGGATGACATGATGATACGGAGGAGGCTGGACATCCTATGTATCCAAGAGACAAGATGGAAGGGCAGTGCAGCAAAGCCACTTGGCTTGGGATCCAGAGTCTACTACTCAGGTGGAGGGCAGGCTAGAAATGGTGTAGGAATTGTGATGAGAGAGAGCCTTCAGAAGGTAGTAAGGGATATCATCAGAATTAATGACAGACTCATGATAGTCAGACTTCAGTGTAATGATAGGGCAGTATTCATAATCTCAACCTATGCCCCACAGCAGGGTTGTGATAGTGAGGAAAAGAGTGCATTCAGACAGCAGTTGCAAGACCTTCTAGATAAAGCAGGACAACATGAATTGGTGTTGATAATGGGTGACTTGAATGCACATATTGGAACAGACAGAACAGGATATGAGGACTGCCTGGGTCCACATGAGTGGGGCAACAGGAATAAAGAAGGAGAAGCCATTCTAGACTTCTGTCTGGCAAATGGCTTGATAGTAGCCACCACATGGTTCAGAAAGAGAGATAGTCACAAGATCACATACAAGAGTAGTCAACATGCAACTCAGGTAGACTTCCTCCTAGTAAGGAAAAGGCACTGGGGTAGAATCCATAATTGCAAAGTCATCCCCAGTGAAACAGTCAGCCCACAGCATAAACCCCTAGTTGCCACAATCAGATGTGAGCAGTAGTCCGAGAAGGCTCTAAGGTCAACAGAGACCAGGGTGAAGATCTGGAAGTTGACTGGAGAGAAAGTACAACAGTTCAAGGAATTACTCAAGTCTCTAGCACCCCAAGAGGAGGAGGAAATAGGTGGAGTTGAAGAAGAGTGGCAGCGCCTAAAAGCATCATGTGTTAGGACTACAGAAAAGATATGTGGCCAAGCCAGGTATGGGAATAAGGTACATAAGGAAAACTGGTGGTGGAATGCACAAGTCCAGGAAGTCATCAAATGAAAGGAGTGCAGGAAGAAGTGGGAGATAGAAAAGACTGACCAGGTTAGGAAGAACTACTGGTTGGCTAACAAAGAAGCTAAGAAAGAGGTTGCAATAACAAAGAATAGGGCATTGGTGGTACTGAACCAACTTCTGGAAAGTGACTCAGTAAGGGTCACAAAGAAACTATATCAGGTTGCAAGGCAAAAACAGAAAGATAAAGAAGATAGTCAGACACCCTTCATAAGAAATGCCAGCAACAACCTGCTCACCAGTCCAAAGGACATCAAAGGCAGATGGAAGGAGTATTTCCAGCAGCTTCTGAATGAAGAAAATCCCACAGAAGCCTACAATGAGAAAAGAAGAGGAGCCCACCGTAGAAGAAGTAAGAATAGAACTAAGGAAGATGAAGTCAGGGAAAGTAGCAGGCTCAGATGAAGTCACAGCAGATATGATAAAGATGCTATGTGAGATAGGGGAGAAATGGCTCCTGAGGGTACTAATAGCAGTGTGGAGAGAAAGGCATTTCCCAGATGGCTGGAGAATAAGCATAGTCATGCCAGTATACAAGAACAAAGGGGACATCCGCAACTGTGGCCAATACAGAGGCATCAAACTCCTATCACATTGCATGAAAGTTCTAGAGAGGGTGATTGATAAACGGATATGCAGAATAGTAGAATGTAAGATGGGAGATGAGCAGTTTGGATTTAGATCAGTGTGCAGCAAAATTGACCCAGTGTTTGCATTGAAACAGATACTTGAGAAGAAGCTAGAGAGAAGGAGAGAGTCCAACTGGGCATTCCTAGACTTGGAGAAAGCATATGACAAGATCCCAAGAAAGCTAATCTGGGCAGTACTGCAGTGGTTTGAAGTCCTGGAAACATTGGTATAATTAGTGCAGGCTATGTACAAGGACCCAATGACCCAGGTACGAACAGTGTTTGGCCTCACATATGGGTTCCCAGTGGGAGTGGGTGTACATCATGGTTCAGCTCTGAGGCCACTGCTGTTCATACCGGTGATGGACTACATTAGCAAACAGGTTGGAGGGGATGGATCAACAAAGCTGCTATATGCAGATGATGTGGCAGTACAGGCAGACTCTGAGCTAGAACTTCAGCAGAGGATAAGAGAATGGAATGCAAATCTGAAGGCACATGGGATGAAACTAAGCACAGATAAGACAGTGGTAATGGCAGCAAATTGGGGAAATCAGAAGAAGCTGAGAACAGAGATAGAATGGAAGATAGTGGAACAGGTTAATAGCTTCAAGTATCTGGGAGGGGTAGTCGAGGAGAAGGGTAGTCTGAATGAACAGGCCAAAGCTAGAATCAGAGGGGCTGCAGCCAACTGGCATAGAGTATCAGGTGTGGTCTATGACAGAAGAATGCCAGAGAAGCTGAAAAGTAAGGTGTACAAGACAGTGGTGCGACCAGTACTACTGTAGGTTACAGAAACCTGGGCAGTAAAGGCAGAACAGTTGAAGAAGCTAGAAGTGATGGAAATGAAGTGCCTGAGAAAGGTGACATGGATGCACACTGTGGGACAGATGATGAAGATCAAAGAGAACAGATTACAGTGGTTTGAGCACATGTGTAGAAAAGCAGAAGGCAATCTGGTGAGGAAGATTTGGGACAGACAGGAAAAAGGTAAGAGGAAGTGAGGACATCCAGCAAAGAGGTGGATGGATTGTGTGAAAGAAAATCTGCGAAAGTCAGGCATGAGTATTTTAGAAGGCAGGAGTGTGGCACTGAATCGAGAGAGCTGGTGACAGTTAACACGATACTCCGACCTCATGGAGAAAAATGGGAAAAAGAGGGCTGATGATGATGATGATGATGATGATGATGATAAATAAATAGTATATAAATGATAATTAATATATCTTTACCTGCACTAGACAGTGGCCAAATATTAATACAGTTTTGTTTAGTACTGATTAAGCTTTAAGGTGAAATCTTTATGTGCCTTGTATGTAGCATGGTTTTGGAATTATTAATGCAAATATGTACAAGCAATATTTGGCACCTAGAGGTGTCAATAGGATGTAACTGCAGATGCATCTGGAGGTGCACTCAGCTATAATGAGTTAAAAACAGATCCTATCTATTAAATCTACTTAATTTCTTCATTAGGATCACATAGGTGGTTGGCAGTGGTCATGCTGTTCACAAAGCGTATCTTAACTTCTCCAAAGCCTTTGTTTCCATACCTTATCTGTCCATTGTACGTAAGCTAAATGCTTTAAATATAATTTTTATGTAATAAGATGGATATCAAACTAGATATAACATATTGCCCACATAGTTTCTGTGGCAGGGTCCTTATCTGAAAGTATGACATTAACTAGCAGAGTCCCACAGGAATCAGTACTAGGAACCTTTTCATCATTTAATCTACAATCTCCAAACTGAGAACCAGGAAATTTGGTTACCTAAGTGTGTAGATGACTGCAACTGGATGCTATCGTCAAGAAACCCCCCTGATACCTTCAGGAAAAAACTTACCCTACTTAATACATGGTGTACTGTAAATGGGCTTAAATTAAATGCAAAAAAAAACTGTGGTATCATTTCATTTGGCAAACCGCACTGTCATCAACATATAGTATAAGCGGCATTCCACTACTAAACAAAATGTAGCCAGGGACCTAGGTACCTGGGCTGATACTTCCCTCTCCTTCAGTCATGATGTGACAACTGTAATCAGAAAATCATTTTATTTATCACAACTAATTGCTAATGGTAAATCATTCAGATCTAAAATCCTTGTTCCATTATTTTTAGTACTGATTAGGTCAATTATAGAGTGCAATCCCCCATTTTAGATGCATGCCACTCATCAAATAACACAAATAGAGAAGCCACACTAGTTCCTAACTAAAAAATATTCCATGCTTAAAGATCCTAAGATACCAAGAGAGTTTAGAACCCCTACTCTGTTACTCAGTATATTAAAGAGTTAGATTCATTATGCAGTACCTCCTTCATTTCTGAGATAAGCTGGCCTGCAGGTTAAGATGTGCAATGCATTATCATCCTTCAGACAGAACCATAGCGTCAGTGGTGCAAAAGTTAGAACCTTTACTGCATTAGGCTGTGGTATGTATTTCCACACCAGGTAGATTGATTGCTGACACTGCAGTGCAGCATTGGGGGGTGCTGAACTCCAGCTTATGCTGTCCTTTAGAAGATATGTTAAACCAAGGTCCCATCTGCTTGAGTTGGTGGTAGCTTAGGTGGATGTAAAAGATCCCACAGCACCTGTCAAAAAGAGTAGCTGTCCTTTATTAAAATTCACAATATACACTATATATATATATATATATATATATATATATATATATATATATATATACATTCTATATACAAATTTTACAGCTCATTTACAATCATTTACAATTGACTTACATATTTTCATTTTTTAAACTTCCAGTTCCCCCTGCTCTTTTTTCCACAACCAAAATCTTATTTTATTCAAAATTTCTGACACATTCAATAATTATTTTTCATATTCCAATGGTATCAAAAATACACTAGCTAGATGTGCCAACTTCATAGGTTCCTAGATTCAGAGGTTGGTACTAGGCTATTGGCCCTAGGGCCTATACACACCTAGCCATAACAATTCCCTGGCTATTTCTTCCCACACTATTTACTTCACTGGACCCCTGTCTAGCAGAGCTTGGGGTGAATTTCCTTTTTCGCATCAAATCGTCAAGGTTCCTTTTGAAGAGGGCCAAAGAGGCACTCTGCTTGACATGTATGGAGTCTATTCCAGAGTCTGGGGAGTCACTGAGTCAGGAAACTATCCCTCCAGCATGTTTTGTTTATTGTGATGACAAGGTTTAGATCCCTGGAGCGTGTGGCTCTGAGGGATTGGGATTTGTTAAGTGTAGCATGTCCAACAGCTCTGGGTTTGACATGGCCTTGTATGTTAAGCAGAGATTGCCTCTGAGTAGACGATATGCAACAGAGTATAGTTGGAGTTTTTTAAGGTGGTCAGCATAAGGCATCTGCATTAGGCCTGTGATTCTTTTAGTGAGGTATTTCTGCGGCCTATACATTTCTTGGCATTGAGCTTGAGCCCATGGCTCTGGCACCAAGCATCTGTTTCTGTAAGGCCCTTTTGTAGAGTATCCACATCATTTTGGGGATTCAATAATGGTTCCCAGTTTGCAGTCATCTGCAAACGTTGTTAGCCAGAGTCCCTTAGTGTTGGCCTGTACTTCAGAGAAGTAGATGCCAAACATGAGTGGTCCCAGGACTGAACCCTGAGGTACTCCACTTGTCACATGTCTGGAGCTGGATTTGGAGTCAGTTACTTTTACAGTGTGGGTTCTGTCAGTAAGCCAGCTGGCAACCCATCGAGTGACTTACCTAATATTGAATTAATTAAACATGCTTTTTTATACGTAAGTTTAAATGCTCTCCAAAATATACAAGTATTCTTTATCTTGTGGATCATGTGCTTCCATTGTGCCACTGTCTTTTGCTCTTTACCAAACTTTCTTCCCAAAATTTCTATTTCTTCTTTATTAAACTGAATACCTTCTATTTTTCCCTAGGAATCCCAGCATAGTTACTGGAAGCTGTTGAAGTCTGGGTAGGGGTGGGGTGGGGGTGGTGGGTGAGAGGGGCACTTAGTGATCTAAAAAGGGCAATATTTTTATAACTATTTTATTCCACAACATAGGTTCACCTGGAGGACATTTTAAGCTTATCCAATTCCCTTTTGGTGCTTGAATTAACATTTCCTGATTGGTCTTACCTATCCCATGGCTGATAATTGTATATTAGCCCTAGTGAGAATAACTGTGATCATACCATAGATAATTTGAGGGGACCCATGTAAAGGATGCAGCATTTAGGAACTGCCTCAATCCATTAGTGGCACAAGGGGCAATCCTGGAGTACATTTTCTATTACCCATCCTTAGATCCAAGTTGCATTTGAATACGGGCAGATGAGCTTTGTTTTATTTTTATGGATAGTCTGTTCTGGAACAGTGGTAGCGTCTGTGATATATATTCATCTCTCCACAACATTCAGTTTAGATACCTGAACTGAGTATTTCTGATGCCATTTGACTTGCTGATGTTCAGTAAGTCCATCTGTATTAGGTCGGAGGATGCCTTCTATGCCAGACACGTCACCTGTAAGCACTCTGTAGGATACTGAGTATAGTAATAAATCTTTGAGGTGGTCCATGCAAGACCTATTGTTTTGGACTTGTATCCTTTTAGTAAGGTATCTCTGAAGGTATTCCAGTTGTTGCATGGGGATGGACAGATACATGCCAAAGTGGGCATTATACAAAATGATTGACCTAATGAGAACTTTGTAAAGGGGGACAACAATATCTCCAGATCTAATCACAGTCAATTTATTTATAAGCTGTGCAATATAGAAAGACTTCCTTATGACTCTGGGCACATGTTGGTCAAAAGTTAGATCAGTGTACACACAAGTCCCCAAATGCCAAACAATTGGGTCAGTTCTCACAGGGCATTGTCATGATTTTGACACCAGTTATTATTATCACAGTTAGAACCCACAGTGTGAAAGTAGCAGACTCCAAGTCAGACTGCCGACCAGTCATTAGTGGAGTCCCACAGGGATTGATTCTGGGTCCTCTCCTGTTTGGCATCTACTTTTCAGAAGTCCAGGCCAACACAGAGGGACTCTGGCCGACCAAGTTCACAGATGACTGCAATCTGGGAGCCATTATTAACTCCCCAAGTGATGTAGACATCCTACAGAAAGGCCTCACTGAGACCAATGACTGGTGTCAAAACCATGGCCTTAAGCTTAATGCCAAAAAATGTGTCTTCATCCCCTTTGGGAAAAACTCAGTTCTCACTAATTACCACAATGATGGGAGCCTACTGAACACTGAAGGCGTTATAAGAGATCTGGCGACACAGGTTGACAGCAACCTCTCCTTCGACCACCACAATGCCACTGTGGTCAGAAAGTCCTTCTATGTGGCACATCTTATTACCAAGGGTTTTGCATCCAGGAAGAAAGATGTTATCATCTCTCTCTACTCTTCCCTCATTAGGCCAGTCATCGAGTATAATGCCCCATTTGGAATGTATCTCACTAGACACGTGTAACAGCTGGAAAGGCCACAAAAGTACCTCACAAAAAGGATCCTAGGCCTTAAACATGTCCTACATGGACAGACTTAAAAAACTCCTGCTATTCTCTGTCTCATATTGTCTACTATGAGGTGATCTCTGCTTGACTTACAAAGCCACGTCTCACCCAGCTCTGCTAGAAACGCTACACCTAAAGAAAACCCAATCCCTCTGCACCACACACTCCAGTGACCTCAACCTCATTACCACAGTCAACAGAACATGCTGGAGGGACAGGTTCATAACCCAGTGATTGCCCATGCTCTGGAATAGACTTCCCATACATGTCAAGCAGAGCGCCTCACTGGCCCTCTTCAAGAGAAATCTTGATGAGTAGATGGGAAATAGAAAGTTCACCCTGGGAATCACTCCAGTGGCTCTACTTGATAGAGGCACTGGGAACTAACATCGGGTGGCACAATGCCAGGGCACGTCTATGGGCTAAGCTTGTAAAACCTCCAGGGCCATTAGCCTAGTACACACCTATGAACCTATGAACCTATGATCTCCTGCATCCTGTGAACAAGTTGGCAATCCAGCTAGTGATGCAAGTGTTTGCTCCTACATTATTCATCTTTTGTGCTACACCTGAGTAGGGGATTGTGTCAAAAGGCTTGGCCAGGTCAAGGTAATGTGGTGTGAACTCTTTTGCCTTCACCCATTGCTTTGGTAACAAGACTAAAGCTTAACATTTGCCCATGATTTACAGCCTTTCCCACTTTCCTCTGGGCTGTTTTCAAACACATTTTTAGGGCCATGCATGATTTTATGCATTCTTTGATTCACCTTCCTGATTGTATTAAATGATATTATATTCCTTGTATAATATAGCACCAGTTGTTAGAATGTCCTTTATATCTGCAGTTTTGAACAGTCTTCTAGTAAGCAATGAAACAAAATGTATGAGCCAATAATGACAAAACTACCCATTTCAGGAAAATTTCAACCATAAAAGGCCACTCAAACTTCTGTCATTACAATCCACCAGTATCAGTAAATATGCAAAATCTCTGCAGAAGTAAGTCATCTAAATAATTCCACATTAAAGAGCTCTCTAACTAATGAAGAGGTTGCTGCTAGGAAACAACTTTATATTTCATTGTTTCATCTACAAATAAAGTGGCTGTTGCCCTTGAAGAATAAATTGCCTATGTTACATTAAAAAATGATAAGCTAGTAATATTGCAATAGGACATGGATGGCAAACTGATAACAGGTTCATAGTTACTAGGCAACTCTTTCAAAGGAGGACATTCACAGGACTGCAACATCCATCTGCATACTGTGGGAGTAGAACCCACAGCCTTCTGCATCAAGAGAAAGGTTACTACCTGTTGTGCTACTAACAATGCAAACACAGAACGAGCACCATAATAACTAAAATCAGCTGAACGGAGCACATAAAAACATCTTCTTACCATGGTTGACTCTGGCAGCTGTGTTTAAAAACAAAGTTCCCATGCAGTTTTGTTTTCAAATTCTTCACGTTAGCGTTCAAAGCAAAATATTGTGCAAAGCATGCATGAGTCCTCTGTTGGGTCCTCCTCCCACCGCAGCTGTAATGGTGGGGGTGTGCCCCCTCCCCCTCTCCCTATGGTTCCGGCGCCTATGAATCCCAGTCCTTTGCTCTTTTCCTCATTAATACTGAAACTTAATACTTCTAATTCTTTGTAAAATGTTTTAATAGCTACTGAAACTTAATACTTCTAATTCTTTGTCAAATGTTTTAATAGCTACTGAAACTTAATACTTTTAATTCTTTGTCAAATGTTTTTTAGCTACTGAAACTTAATACTTCTAATTCTTTGTCAAATGTTTTAATAGCTACTGAAACCTAATACTTCTAATTCTTTGTCAAATGTTTTAATAGCTACTGAAACCTAATGCTTCTAATTCTTTGTCAAATGTTTTAATAGCTACTGAAACTTAATACTTCTAATTCTTTGCCAAATGTTTTTTTAGCTACTGAAACTTAATACTCCTAATTCTTTGCCAAATGTTTTAATAGCTACTGAAACTTAATACTTCTAATTCTTTGTCAAATGTTTTAATAGCTACTGAAACTTAATACTCCTAATTCTTTGCCAAATGTTTTAATAGCTACTGAAACTTAATACTTCTAATTCTTTGTCAAATGTTTTTTAGCTACTGAAACTTAATACTTCTAATTCTTTGTCAAATGTTTTTTTAGCTACTGAAACTTAATACTTCTAATTCTTTGTCAAATGTTTTAATAGCTACTGAAACCTAATACTTCTAATTCTTTGTCAAATGTTTTAATAGCTACTGAAACTTAATACTTCTAATTCTTTGTCAAATGTTTTAATAGCTACTGAAACTTAATACTTCTAATTCTTTGTCAAATGTTTTAATAGCTACTGAAACTTAATACTTCTAATTCTTTGTCAAATGTTTTTTTAGCTACTTAAACTTAATACTTCTAATTCTTTGTCAAATGTTTTAATAGCTACTGAAACTTAATACTTCTAATTCTTTGTCAAATGTTTTAATAGCTACTGAAACTTAATACTTCTAATTCTTTGTCAAATGTTTTAATAGCTACTGAAACCTAATACTTCTAATTCTTTGTCAAATGTTTTAATAGCTACTGAAACTTAATACTTCTAATTCTTTGTCAAATGTTTTAATAGCTACTGAAACCTAATACTTCTAATTCTTTGTCAAATGTTTTAATAGCTACTGAAACTTAATACTTCTAATTCTTTGTCAAATGTTTTTTTAGCTACTGAAACTTAATACTTCTAATTCTTTGTCAAATGTTTTAATAGCTACTGAAACTTAATACTTCTAATTCTTTGTCAAATGTTTTAATAGCTACTGAAACTTAATACTTCTAATTCTTTGTCAAATGTTTTTTTAGCTACTGAAACTTAATACTTCTAATTCTTTGTCAAATGTTTTGATAGCTACTGAAACCTAATACTTTTAATTCTTTGTCAAATGTTTTAATAGCTATACTCATCCATTCTTTATTTTTCACAACTATTGCTTGATCGTCCACATAAGAAAATATCCCTGGAATCTGAATGCCCTTTGATGTACAATATATAGCTTCCTCCAATACTAAATTTATCTTATTACTGACCACATTCATAATCAATGCAAATAGAATACTACTTGCTGGACAGCCTTGTCTAATACCTCTTTTTATTTCTATAGTCTCACTTAACCAACTATTAACCACTAGTTTCACTTTATTTTTATTATATACTGATTTCAAAATGTTGATTATCTTGTTATGAGTCTACTTCAAAAGAACAAAAAAAAATCACATTTTAGAAAATGACATTGCCAAAATGACATCACTGAAACCCGAATTTAATGAAAGATTATAATGTTGAAACATTTCACAAGGTAAGTATCCAGTTGGCTACCATCTAACAGTGAAACACACCTCACTACCTCAAACCCACTCAGGTGGGGGCAGTGTCCCTCACCCCCCCCCAATGTGGAGTATTGCACTACAGTGGGGAAAAGGGCAAATTTCCCCTTCTTGGCCACCTGGATACTTATCCTGTGAAATCCTTCAGTAGTGTGTTCATTCATTAAATTCAGGTTTTGGCAATTTTGCCTTAGTAATTTTATTTTTGGTAATGCGGGTTTTCATGCATTTGAAGTAGATCCCTTGTTACTTATATTGTACTCTTTCAGAATTTCCCATAATACTTCTTGCTGTATCGTATCAAATGCTTTACTTACATACTTACATCTCCTACTAAAATTTTCAATTCTGTTTTCCTGTTTATTATATTACCTACCAATTCTGTTATTATCATTAAATGTTCTTGACTTCCTTTTTCTTTTACTCCAAAAATTGTTTCATTCAGTAGCTTGTTAGTCTTACTTACTATTCATTTTTCTACATTCTTCATAGAAATCTTATAATCAACATTATTTAACACTAGCGGTCTCCAACTTTTATGTCTGCTCTTTCTTTCTTTTTACATATAAATTTCATTGCACCCATACACATTTTTTCATTTACCTCATTTTCAAACCATTCATTCAACACCTCTAAAAATATTCTTTTTGTCATTCTTGCTTATCCTTATATGTTAGATATTTAAGTCCAAATAAACCTGTAGCTGCTTCTGCATTTACTGTTTTAACACATTTTTGATTCTATCACTGTAATCGTTTCTTCCATTCTCTTATCTTTTTCAGTTAATTTTTTTAAGTTCCATTTATGCTTCCTTATAGTTTCACATCTGAAAATGTTTTCAAAATATGTCTTTTAAATGCCTACATTATTTATTTTTGCATATTAACTATGCTTCCTTCATCATTCATTAACTCTCTCATTACTCATATCTTTTCTGTAACCATGTTGCTTAAGTATGGGGCTACGTCTTGTTTTCTTCCTTGTAAAAAATATTCTTGTTTCAATAACAAATTTTTAAAATTTTCTCTTGGTTCTTTTCATACAGCTTTTTTTTTTTCTTTTTCTAGAAACTCTTCTTTGTTATCTATTATGTTTTTAAAGACTTGGCTACTGATTTCTTCATATCTGCAGCTATCTTGTATTCTCTTTGTCCTTTGCCATTCCAGTACCTCTTTTCTATATTTTTCTTTCTGACTTATCCATCAGCTTGCCCATTCTTTGTAAAATCTTCTCATGTTTATATGATCTAACCATAGCTAATGTATTATTCCCTTTATATATTCATCTAAATCCAATTCATAATTTCTTTTTATACCTCTACCTGTTATTATATAGCCTATTTTTTTCTTGACCCTCTAGCCAAATTGCTACATGGTCTGAAAAAAACTGTAATTTTAACTCATTGATGTAATAGCCTTAGACTCTCTGATACTATAAAATAATCAATTGCATTTCTCCAATTCCTCCTTTGAAATGTCCAGTGTTTGTTTTTTCCCATAAATCCATTTTAACATTTTGCACAGTTCTGAAATTACCTTTACATCTGCCCCTTCTTCTTCCACTACTATTACTTGCATATTCACACTCTGTAAATTGTATGCATAAAGTGTAATTACCCTACATGTTTGGTTCTGCCATCTTATGTTGAATATTATTATTCTTCCTAATACTACTAATGTGTAATCCAGAATTATTTTACATTCTTTACATTTTTTGCTTCATGACCAACTTTGCCACAGATTAAACATTTCTTTTTGTCACTATTACCAATTAAACTGTCATTTTTATCACAGAAAAGCATGTCTTTGGTTGAACCCAGTATTTAATCAACCCCCTATTCCCCTCCACATTAATTATATTAGGCAAATGCATTATTTTGTCATTTTGCATTTTCACTACAACATTATATTCCCATCCACCAGTCCGTAACCCTCTATTATCATAGATCTTTGTAATGTCTATTACATCTCTACACACAGTTTTTAAATAGTCTTTTAAATTGTCTCTTTCGACTTCAGTACAAAATTGTATAAACACTCTTTTTCAGCTTCGGTATTAAATGCTTGCACAATATATACGTTCAAAGGATTTTCATTCTTCTTTTTTAATACTGTTGTAAGACTTTTTCCATATACTGCACTTCCTCAAAAAAACTGTCACAGAAAGTATCATTATTAATACAAAATTAATGGTCTTACCTCTCTGGGTTAAATACCCAGTGGTGAAAGAATGCTGTCCCGTCTTCATACCTGTCCAGTACCTTTTCTGTTTTGCTTCTTATTCCTACTCGATGCTTTCTTCTTACTTTGGTTTTCTTCTCTTTTCTCCTTTCACCTTCTCTTACTGTTTGTGCATATGATTTCTTTTCTTCCTTTCTTATTTCTTTAACTTCTTCTTCTTGTATTCTGTCCATTATTTCACCCCACAACATTGCCATTTCACTTTACGGTTCACTCTGTTCAAGTAGATCTTTCAAATAAACATTCTGCACCCCCCCCCAACTGAAGGGTTGTAAAAACACACTCAGCTGTTGTAGCATCTGTTGCAAATAAATTTTGCTGAAATAACTGCTCCATATCTGAAATATCTACTTCAATTCCGCTCAACCTCTGACTCATTATTTAGCATATTCGACCTTTCTAATGCATCTTATATCCAAAACCTGGAAAACACGTTCTTTCTCCTCCGTGTTTGATTTTCTGCTTCATGCTTCTCCGAGCCGCCTTTGCACGCAGATGAAAGTCAGGAAGTGTAACAGTGAATAGAGTCCCCATATGAAAGAGTAGCAGAAGTTCTCAGGTGCCCTGGCCTAATTTCCTCCTAATGGTATAAGTGCAACCTTGGTTGTCTCCTGAAAAGAGGCTACCAACCTACTGGCACTAACCCAGTCAACAAACAATAAATAAATACAGTAAAATAAAATAAATAAAAGAATCTGGATGACTGGATTACTACTCTCAAATAACCCTGGGACTAACTGACCCTGCCCTCCATATAAAAGGGGGGACAGCCTGAGGGTAGGTATTGGCAAAGTATTGATGGTTACAAGACTAAATTGCCTTGAAACTCTTATGAATCCTCTTAAAAGAATTTCAGCATGAGTATAACTGATAAAAAGTTCTAATGCAAATCCTTAAATTAATTATTAAATTGCATAATTGCCTTGTGGCTACTAAAATATTTATAAGAAAATTGCAACTTGCATTCTCTCAATAAGTGTAACTTTTATATTTTATTTTTTTTACTGTATTGCTGACTATTCAAGTCGCAATTGCCATTTTAGAAGGGTGTGAGCCATTCTCTATGGGAAACGCATGGATATTAATAAAAATCAAAAACAGCAGAGAAGTACAGCACATGTGTAGTATGTTGCTGGTGCATTAGAAGACACTTATAATACATACATGCATATGGTTTAGTGTTACACCATGAAGAAGTACCATATTTTGTAGGTGACGGCTAACATATCTTTCAATTGACTAGTGAGAAAGGAATCAGAGCCCAAGTTAGAGAACCTAACCCTAGTGAAGTTTTCAGACATTTCTCTTAGATCAGTCTACTGATCCCTCTATGCATCTAATGTTGCCTGTAAATGGTTACATTAATAATTATCAAACCATTTAAATGTTTAATCTTAAAGTTTCCATGCCAAACACCAGCACTGATGGTTAAACTTTGCCTGATATGTTAAATGCTGTTCACAAATGATTTACTTATATGGCCATAGTTATTGTATTTCTCTATCGCACTAGTTAAGCAACACAAACAAACTGCATAGCTTTACACGAAAGCTCACAGCTAAGTGGACAAAATGCTGCTGGAAGTATGCATATATCTTGAGTGATAAATGAGGTAGTCGACGATGTTTACAAAAATTGAAATATTAATAATTATTGTATTAATTGCAATTTATAGAATCCAGTTTATGGCCTAGAATCAAAAGACTGCTGTCTCTGTAAAAATTAGTTTATGGTGAACAATTTTCCTTTCCCACTTCTGTAGTAACATAGTTCTAGAGAAA
Organism: Protopterus annectens; assembly: GCF_019279795.1. Classification (NCBI taxonomy): domain Eukaryota; kingdom Metazoa; phylum Chordata; order Ceratodontiformes; family Protopteridae; genus Protopterus; species Protopterus annectens. The sequence goes on along the minus strand of NC_056746.1, from coordinate 91,531,885 downwards.
TGAGCATTTGTCTTTATTTTGAGGATATGACCTGATTTTTCTCAAAAGGCTCAGGATACAGCTGTTGGATGTTAAAGTACAAACTTCCAGAGCTCTATCAGAGGGAATGAATTAATATTTATGGGATTCGGCGTGAAATGAAATAAAGTGCAATAGCCAGGACTAAGGTTTATAGTTGTCAGTTGGAGTAGTGCCGAGGACACTGAAGATTTAAACCAGTAACCAAACTGAGAATTGCTACCACTGCCGATGTTTTTTTATTTTTAATGAATGAGCACACAATATAAATTTCCAACATTGTTTGTTCACTTAAGCTACTTCTCCCTCGGCTGCATCATTTAATAAAATATAATAATCTACTGCTAGTACAGCAAAGTTCTTCCCTTTGGAAGAAAATGATACTGGAAACAATGCTATAACTTTACAGTTTACGTGAGAGGTGTTTAATAACCATAAATAATGAGGTGTTATCACATCTGCGTTATTGAAAGTGTTTATCCAAACATTCAGATGTTTGCTTAGTTAATTTTAAATGATGCTAAATGCATTTTTTCTTACTTTCTTAACTATCTGTCAAAATTAAATCTTTAAGGAACACCGCAGTGATTTAAAATGTAAATTAATCAGTACCTTATTACAAGTATATTAATTAAAATGCAAATGAATGTAAATTAGTAGAATACAGAGCTTTGTGCAAACAATGACCTTTAACAAACTTTTGGCTTAATCTAAACTGAGGCAGATATGGCCCCCATGCTTCAATGCACTTTTAAGCATCTCAGCTATCATCATTTCCCTGCAGGCAGATATAAACGTCCCAGAGACCATCAGGATCATTATCATTTGCATCGACCTGATGGTGGACGGTCTGCCCACATCCAAGGCATTAAAATGAATATAATATTATTCTGCCTTATTTTATTAAGTGGCTCTGAGCAGTCTGTTCTGAATAACTCACCAGCAAATTAATTGAAATGTAACTTTGTTTTCTTGTCTCACCTTTAAAATGAATAAAACAGAATTAATCCCACAGGTTGCTCCTCCCTCAAGGTAAAGTAGTCCAACACAAAAAACAAACAAAAAAAATCAGATTATTCCAGCTTGGTTGCATAAACTCATGATAAAATCAAGATGTAAGCAAGGTTTGTGCCTCTACAATGATACTTTATAGAACGAAAAACTACCGTGACCTTGTTCACAAATAAGTGAATTTTTGTTTCAAATGGATGCCAACATTATTGAAACACTTTTTTTAATCACTGTGCCCAGTCATGTTTGATGCAAACATGCCTTTGTTATTTGGTTTTGCCAGGCTTGAATTATAAAAAATGCAGGTACATGAAATCAAACTATGCTTTTTTTATACTTTTATTCAGATACATTTTATGTGTAAGAAATAACTCAACTGGCATTATAGCAGAAAAAAAATGAAATTAATCAATGATTTATTAGTCTCAGCAGTATTTCATGGAATTCATGCAGTTTTCTTTGACTTCTTTGCACTATGGCATGGCATCTGGCATTTAAATATGATAAACTGCATCCATATCAGTTTTACATACAATTACATGTATAAACAAATATTGTCACATCAGTGGTCTATTGAAACTATCTCTGTCAGCAGTAAAATTCATGTTAGTTATGCATGGATGGTATAAGGAATGCAAACAAATGGATTTTAGTCCTTAAGCTGAGTCTTCAGACACACAATGAAATCTTAAATTCATAACCATATTTCCATTTTCATTGGTGTTTGATCGCCTATTCCAGTCATACATTTTATAACCTCAAAGGATTTTAGCACGTCAGGCTTATCTGTCAGAAACTGCTTCTGTAAGTTCTTGCAAATTCATGATGGATGTTGTCTATCCATAGTAGCTTCTGACAGCCCTTTCTTCTTTTGTTTTTGATATTTACTTGTATTAGTGTCTTTTGTAATGCTTTCCTGTCTTTACATTATGCAGCTAAACTGGTCAAGTTTCACTTTTACTATCTGACCTTCCAGAGAACAGTCTGTGTTTATAGTTTTTGACTCATATGATTTTCTTGCAGTCCAAGACATTCCCAACTGTTTTCTCCATTACCACAATTTAAAACCATAGATTTTCCATTTCAGATCTGTATTTGTAGTCTAAATAGGTTCATAGGTTCATAGACTGGTACTAGGCTATCAGCTACAAGCCTAGCCATAACAATTCCCTGGCTATTTCTTCCCACACTATTTACTTCCCTGGACCCCTGTCTAGCAGGGCGACTGACGTGATCCCCGGGGTGAATTTCCTTTCTCCCATCCAATCATCAAGGTTCCTTTTGAAAAGGGCCAAAGAGGCACTCTGCTTCACATGTATAGGCAGTCTATTCCAGAGTCTGGGGAGTCTCTGGGTCAGGAACCTATCCCTCCAGCATATTTTGTTTATTGTGATGACAAGGTTGAGATCCCTGGAGTGTGTGGCTCTGAGGGATTGGGATTTCTTTAAGTGTAGCATGACCAACAGCTGTGGGTTTCACATGGCCTTGTATGTTAAGCAGAGATTGCCTCTGAATAAAAGATATGTGACAGAGTATAGTTGGAGTTTTTTAAGGTGGTCAGCGTAGGGCATCTGCTTTAGGCCTGTGATTTTTTCAGTGAGGTATTTCTGCAGCCTTTCCAGTTGTTGCAGATGTCTTGAGAGGTACATACCAAATGGGGCGTTGTATTCTATAATGGGTCTAATGAGGGATGAATACAGTGGGACAATGATCTCCTTTTTTCTGGATGAAAAGCCCTTAGTGATAAGGTATGCCACATAGATGGATTTCCTGACTGTTGTGGCGATGTGGTTATTGAAGGTGAGACCACTGTCCACCTGTCTCCCTAAGTCTCTTATCACACTTTCGGTGTTTAGTGTACTGCCACCTATATGGTAATTCACGGGTACATGTTTTTTCCCAAAGGGGATAACTATACATTTCTTGACATTGAGCTTGAGCCCATGGCTCTGGCACCAAGCATCTGTTTCTGTAAGGCCCTTTTGTACAGTATCCACATCATTTGGGGATTCAATAATGGCTCCCAGTTTGCAGTCATCTGCAAACTTTGTTAGCCAGAGTCCCTTAGTGTTGGCCTGTACTTCAGAGAAGTAGATGCCAAACAAGAGCGGTCCCAGGACTGAACCCTGAGGTACTCCACTTGTCACTTGTCTGGAGCTGGATTTGGAGTCGGCTACTTTTATAAATGTGGGTTCTATCAGTAAGCCAGTTAGCAACCCATTGGATGACATAGGGATTAATGCCCAGCTTAGTAAGTTTATCTATGATTCCAGAGTGGGGGATGGTGTCAAAGGCCTTGGCAAGGTCTAGATAGGCTATGTGGACCACCTTACCCTTGTCCATGGCTCTGGAGACTGATTAAGAAGTCAATCAGGTTCAGGAGACAAGATCAGTCCTTCATGAACCCAAACTGGGTGGGGTCCAGTGTTTGAAGGTTGCCAATGTCTTTGTTTATAAGTTCCATGATAATACTCTCCATGGCCTTGCAGATAAGGCTCGTCCGACTGATGGGATGGTAGTTTCTGGGATCCAAGGTGGATCCCCCCTTGTGGAGTGGGATAACTGTAGCTCTGCGCCACTCAGTGGGCATGAAACCTGAGGTGAGGCTATGATTAAACATGACACTTAGGTGAGGTGCCAGTTCTCACAAAAACGTTATTACTGGGGATGCCATAGTTTTTCTTATATAGGACCTTGTTGACAATGTAATGTCTTTGCTGTATAAAATATTGTCCACTTTTGCCATAGCTTTCCTCCCAAGAATGTTAATTAATTTTATGGCTGTGGTAAAAAAAATGCACAGATCCTTCAGCTAAAGAAAAATCAATCTGTCAATGCTCCCAGTTTTTTTTCATTTAATTTAAAATAACTGATAGGGTTAGATGTCATAATTTCGGAGGAGGGGGGGGGGGTTCCTGATGTTTAGCAGCAAGCCAGGTTTTTGCTTTTCTACTTTCACCTTTATCAACAGGGTTTTCCTCTCTTCCTCATTTTCTCAAATCAAAATGATGTCATCTAGATATCAGAGTTTTGATATTTCTTTCTTTCTTTTTTTTTCTTGTTTTATTAGTCAGCCCAAAAAGTTCCAGCCATATGAATAGCTTGTTAATATTTCTCCCTAGTATTTTGATATCAGCATATAATTAATCTAATCTGGTATTTCACATAATTTAATTCACATATAAATTAAATATTCTTGGTAACAATATATACATTGGTTATACACATACTTCTCAACTGTCCAGATTTTTGCAGAATGTCCAGATTTTTGCCTCCTATTTTTGGTCTTTCCTCATCAAATTGGTGTTTTTTTGTCAAATCATTGAGGACTGATGTCACTAAGTAATGACACACATTTGAGTTTCAGACTTCATATGCTACAGAAAATGCACAACAATTCAAAACATATAACTTTAGCAACTTTCTAAGCTTATAAGAGCAATATTTAGAATTTGTCTCCGAGTTTGGGCTTTTGTCCTCCCATTATTTTTTGCTTTGTCCAGATTTCTTACCCTTAGATGTTGAGAGGTATGGTTATATGGTTTTCCCAATCCTGAAGGAGTTAGCTATTCCATATTATTTTCTGCTTCTTGTTCTGCATACAGATTCTTCATGAAGCAAATAAAGTGGTCTGCTATCCCAATTTCTCTAAGACCTTTGCTACAGTTTGTTATGTTCCAAATAACCAAAGGCTTTAAATTCAATAAAGCAGAATTAAATATTTTTCTGGATTTCTATTATCCAGTGGATGTTGACAATTTGCTGTCTGATGTCTTTTTCCCTTTTATGATTAGCTTATTCATCTAGCAGGTCTTTGTCCATATATTGCTGGAGTCCAGCTTGTATGGTGTTCAGCATTTCCTTGCTAGCATATGGAATGACTTATGTTGTTCAATAATTTTACTACTGTTTAGCATTGCAAGTTTAAGGATAGTAATATAAATTTAGCTTTTCAAATCCAATGGCCACTGGTGTGTTTTCCAAATTTGCTGGCAAATTCTGAGCAACAGAGCAAAAGTATCATTTTTACAAAATAATACACAATTCTTTTGGAATTTCATGTACACCTGCAGCCTTGTTTACAACAAGACCCTCTAGGTTATATTTTCCTTTATTTTCCACAATGGCTGGCACTACATAAGAGAACATACCATTTGTGTTGACAGGGGTCTTCTTATATAGTTCCTATGTATATTGCTGCCACCTCTTCTTCATATCTACTGCTTCTGCTTGGTTCCCCCCCATCTGTGTTTTGGGTCTATATTAGAACATCGAAGTTTCAGAACTTCAAATGTTCTAATATCAGGTCTATATTATAACATCGAAGTTCTCCAACATCTTATGTTATAATATCGAACCAGTAATGTTGAATGCTGAAAACAGCGAAGGTGCAGGACATCAAATTCTTTCCCAGGGAAAGAATTTGGTGGGCCGTTGTTGTGGCTTTGCTGTTTTCAGCATTCAATATGTTGGAGCGTTACTGGTCAGGTTCAGGTAAGTGTGTGATTGTGTGTAGGTTAGGGTTAGGGGGCAGGTTAGGTGAGTTAGGGTTAGGGAACAGGTCAGGTAAGTGTGCGGTTGTGTGGACATTAGTGTTAGGGCATGGGTACAGGTAAGTGTGCGATTGTGTGTAGGTTAGGGTTAGGGGGTGGGTTAGGTGAGTTAGGGTTAGGGCACGGGTGAGGTGAGTATGCGATAGTGATGGATCTTAGGGTTAAGGTTGGGTTAAGGTAAGTGGATAGCTAGTACTGTATGTAAAGTTTAGTTTAGGTGTAGGATTTTAAGTGTATGTGTGTGGATGGCTGTTTTTTGTGTGTGTTTGTGCTGTGTGTATGTTTCTCGGAATAGCGAATTTTTTCCCTGGGAAAAAATTCGCTATTCTGACTGTTCGATGTTTTCACACTTTGGTGTTTAGGGTTCGATATAATAACATTAAATGTTAGAGAACTTCGATGTTATGATATAGACCCCTAATATCGACCCCTATTCAGTGAACACTGCCATTGAACATTCAGGACAGCAAATTTTTTCCTAGGGAAAAAATTTGTTGTTCCGAAACACATACACACAACACAAGCACACCAAACAAACAGCAATCCACACACATACACCTAAAAATCTTACATCTAACCCTACACTAAACTATACATACACCACTAACTATCCACTTCCCTTAACCCAAGCCCTAACCCTAAGGTCCGTCACTATCGCACACTCACCTCACCCGCGCCCTAACCCTCACTCACCTACTCCGCCCTAAGCCTCACGTCCACACAATCGCACACTTACCTGACCCATGCCCTAACCCTAACTCACCTAACCTGCCCTAACCCTCACATCCACACAATCGCACACTTACCTGAGCCAGACCCCTAACATTCCACCACAGTGCTGAAAATAGCGAAGTGACAGAAACGGACAACCAAATTCTTTCCCTAGGAAAAAATTAGGTTTTCTGCAGCTTCGCTATTTTCAGCATTCACTGAATAGGGTTGATATTAGAATATTCGAAGTTCTGAAACTTCGATGTTCTAATATGGACCCTGTGTTTTTTACTGTGTCCATTTTTATTTTGAAGTTTCTCTTAATATCACCAATCTCCTTGTCAACATTTATTATTTGTCCCATTCTTTTATCTTCTTCTGTTTCTTTGCACTACTAATTTAAATATGTCTGCTTAACTCTCCCTGCTTTTCTTCGAATTTTTGCCTTCAGTTTAACTTATTTTTCGATCTCATTTAACATTTGTTCTGTTTTTTACCATTTCTAAAGCCTACAATGGTAGCTGTTTTGCTGTCTTAATCTTCTTGGTGTTTGTAGTATTTTTGTTACCATCTCCTAGACGATATTTTAAACTGTTGCCCGTTGTTATTCAGGCACTCTGTCTACTAGTTATAATAATTTAAATATGGTCTTCACATCCACTGCATATTCATTTATTATATTGATTAGCTGATATTTAGTTTTCCTTGATACTTTAATTTAATTCTATGCTTTGCAATAAGTAATTGATAGTCTAAGCCACAGTCAGTTCCAGCTCTTTCATCTTCGACTGCAAAATATATAATCACTCTGATTTCATTAGTGGCCATCTGGTCATATCCATGTCTCTTCGACTGCAAAAATAGAGTATTTGCTGGGATCAGTGAAGTCTCTTCATGTTCCCATCTACAAGAGCCCTTAAGTTCTAAGCAAGGAGTTTACCACTCTGAACTTCTCTGTAGTGTTATTTCATTTGAGGAAATGCCTTCATTCTCCAAATTTAGCTTTTATTTACAAATATCAAGCACCCTTTAAGTTAGCATGCTGCTATTGTGAGATAAATGAAGAAGATACTCAGTAAACAGGAAAATTACACAGTGACTAAATTAAAAATATCAGGCTGCCGTTCAGATATTTACTTTCAGCTGTAGTTCTGAAACTCACCTTAAGCAAATCACCTGCACGGTGAAGCTCTTTAGTGTATGAGTGAATGCATTTAGCTTTTGGATTTACTTTAGAGTTAAAGCATACCTTTCAACTATATAGGTTTTCGCAGAATGTCCAGATTTTTGACACATATTTTTGGTGTGTTCCTCCTAAAATCTGTTCCTTTCTGGCAAATAGCTGAAGATTGAAGTCATTACATGATGACAAATATTTGAGTTTAAGACTCCACATCCTTCAGAAAATTCATGCTAATGCAAAACCTATTTTTCTATCAACTTTCTAAGTTTGTAAGAGCAACATCTGTCCCTATTTGTTCCCCCATCATTTTAGGCTTTGTCCAAATTTTTTGCTCCAAGAGATTGAGAGGTATGGGTTAAAGTCAGGTTAGTTCCATTATATTATAAAGACAAATAGTTTGATGTTTTTCTTGGTAATGTTAATTGCAACTTGCTGTTTTATTTTATTTTTTTCATTCTGATAAAAGCTGCTTGGTTTACTCCCCACCCCATTACACTTAAGTTTGGCTTTTTTAACTCTTCAAGTCACTGATTAGGGCAAAAAGGAAATAAACAATAAATAAATAAACCATATTTTTTACTGGAATACATTGGCTAAAGTAAAACTGTATTTAGTGGGATTTAATGCTTCCTGGTCAGTATTGTCTGGTTCTGCAGAATAATTTGCATCTAATGGGCTGCAACTCTGCCCTCAGTTGTCAAGTTAAAACATTTATCTCACAGTATCATTTTATGTGAAAAAATGCAACTCTCGTACATAAGAATGAACATGGAATGGTAAAGGTGGCAATCAAATGTGCATATTTAAACATAAGATCAATAGTCTGGAAGCTTTGTTTCTAAGAAGACACCGATATCTGCACAGTGATGAGCTTGGTCCAGATAAATCATGATTATCCCTAAATTTAAGTGGTGTGTCATAACTCATGGTGTCAGACTTGATGGCATTGCAGACAGGGTGTCTGTATGCATATGTGATATTATGACCAACACTAAAATGCAAGAAATTATTAAATCTCAACAATACTGGCAACATTATATTGTTAATGGATAGCTTGCAAGATATCTAGCAAGCAGGTAATTTTTAGTTAAAGTTTTTCATTTTGAAATCTATGACAATATCATTTTCATTGGCAATTTTACTATTATTATGAGTGATTTCACTATTTTGTGGGTGATTTCACTATCATCATTATTAATTTCACTACTGCTATGGGTAGTTTCAACCAACCCATTATTGAATCTAATATGTATGCCAAAAAACTACCATTCAAATATTATTAATAAAAACAAACTGGAACTGGCCAAAAACATATTGGGAAAATTGTTTGACACCATGTTAGACAAAACAGGAAAAAAATGTGCATAATACAGATTTCTTTCTTCATTTGTAAAATTAGATCATATTGTTACTGACATAAAACTTTTGAGATCAATCACGTTAAAAAAGTGTAGGCTTTTTAAGTGGTAACTGCCCTGAAATCAATTGCTTTGCCTAATTAGGAGCTAAGTCATCCCCTATATATTCAGGAGGTGATTTCAGTGTTTCTACAATGTGCTAAACAGGTATATCCCATCCTTTCTACCAATTAGACCAAATGTGTTGGAAATGCAATATAAAATGCTGTAATGAAACCAGCAATTTATAAAGCACAACAGAAAGAAATATGAGCATAAGCATTTTTGCATACATTTTGGGCCAGGTCTTGTTAACAGTGGCTTTCTGCCGTGTTTTATAATTGATACCCTCTACTTAGAATTTTTTTCTTTGTCATTTCCAAAATGGTGACTGAACACTGAGCAGCTAACTTTAAGATCGTTAGCTTTTCTTGCTTATTTTTTTTCCAATATAATCTCATAAGACCTTGCATCTGGACTTAAAGATGGATTTATCACCTTTCAGATCTTATGCATAATTGGGCTGAAAACATATTGGCTTTACTACTGAATTGCAAATATTTTGTCAACTTATTGATTAATTTTTAAATTAATTGCTGAATCAGCTTCCTGTTGGTAAAACCACTATGGATTAGAAAGATAGTGAAGAACAAAATGAACAGTACTGACTAAATCAAAATTTGAATCAATCTCTTCACCATAAAATGACTGCACAGATATATCCAATGATAAGAAAGAAACTTTATCTAAATCAATATCTGAACAGAACCGCCCATCAATAGAACTAAAAAAGCTTTTTTTCACCAAAGCAGGTAGCAATTGAAAAAAAAAATCTTTATAACTGAATACTAAAAATGACTTTCTGACATAATAAAAAGACTGAAGAGCCTGCCAAACATATTTCAGAATGCAAAGACAAAACAAAATTACATATCTCTATTACTGAGATGCACAACCAGGAAATTACATCCATTAAAAAAATATTGGATTGAAAGGGTTAAAGTTATATTTTCCATAGAAGAATCCAAACAAAGTACTGAATGATAGCTGAAAGAGTATATATTGCTTTGCATACCTCTATTGTAATTAATCCTCCAAGACTGATTTATATGCAGTGTTTTAAGCTATCAAGATGTACTGAAGACTTACTAATTTCTGATCGTGTCCTGGCAAGGAGAGCAACATATTTTCAAACAAATGTGGTTGGATGTCCTATTCATCAACCATTAAAGATGTCATAAAGAGAACAGCAAAAATAAAAAGTAAAATCCTGAAAGTCAGCAAGATGGCACCAGATAATGTGTTTTATTAGCACTGGTTAAGGAAGACTTTTGCATCTACTACTAGCAAGCTGCTTGTTGATGTACTGGATTCAGTATCAGACTTTAGAAAACGTTGTCAGTGGTTCTGATCCCTTGAGATGTTACACCAGTTTTCTTTTTTTTTTTTTTTTTTTTTTTATTTTGGAGCCATGAACCTATTTGATATTATGATCTCAGTACCAGGAATCTCACTTTCGTGTTGTTTTGCTGGAGTTTAACCTTGTGCTGCCAGTGTGTTGTATTAAGGGACTTGATGATGCTGATTTGTTTTATTAAGGGACTTGGTGGCATTTGTTTGTTAAATTATTATTTCATGGTGTTTATTTCTGTTATTTCTCAATGTTCACTTCAATATACTTTTACCAGTCACTGAGTGTGGTGTCTGACCACTATCTGTTGTTCATTTTCTTCTGTGTCAGTCAGAAGTTAGGTTTCCAAAAAGGAAGCCAGAATTTATGTGAAGGATAAAAATGCTAACGTTCTTCTAGTACATTCCTTCTGAATATAAAGTGGCAAAAAAATATTATTTTTATTATTATTTCTTTCTTATTAAGAATATCCTAACATTTTGAACAGACTTAATTTTTGCATGGAATAATAAATATATGCTTAATGATATAAATAAAGTCAAAGTGATGAGCTGAAGTACAACAGTTGTTGGCCTTACTATTTTTAATACTATTTTTAATGCCTTCATTGACTTAATACTTCCTCTGTATGATGGTAATAAATGTTTCTATTCTTTGCTATTCAAGAATGTTTCTGGAAACAACAAATCTTCCTTCTATTAGTGAGTGCTACCCATTTCAAACACTTTCTCTTAAAATTTGATTTTGTTTTCAGCCTTTTTCTTGCAGCAATGAGTTTAATGGAACAATGAGCTTAATGGAGGTGTTTGAATGTTTATCTATTTATTTATCATTCATTTTCTGACATTTGATTACCGGGAAAATCTGATTGGGTAGAAACACATTTTCAGCGGAGGCCCAGGGAGAAACATTTTAAGAACAATAATTTTAGAATCTTCAAAAATAAAACAAAAACATTTGCAGTTTAAATAATTATAATAAATTAGACATAATATAAAAACATTGGTCAACAATAAATACAAGGTATATGACAATCATTTAATATTTAGAGAAACTTTAGACAGTTTGTAGAAAAAGCAAAGGTAAGTTAGTCTAATACAAACAGGAACTGCAATATGAGGTGCGGGAAAAACAGGCTTATGGTATATTTATAGATAAAGTCAGGGAACAGAATTAGATAGCAGTAAGAAAGTAAGTGAAAAAGGGAGAGTAAGACAGTATAAAGAATGAAAAGATACTTGTTCACATTTAGGGATATAGTTTATCCTGGATTTGAGCAAGAACAGAGCCAGAGTTTGGCTAGGAAGTCTTTCAGAGTGGTTTTGAAAAATGGTAGGGAGGTTATAGACCTGATGGATACATAAGGAGTTCCAGGCCCTAGCAGCCTTGTATAAGTATAGACAATGCCCAGCAGATTTCCTAAGCTTGTAGACAGACAGAAGCTTTTGGTCACTGGATCATAATGACCGACTGGGAACATAGTTGTGTAGAATATTTTTTAGTGCTGGACAGGCAGATGGATACTGGATTGTGTGTATGTTAGTTGATGAAGCATTTCTAACCAATTTAGGCTTTTCAGGGCAATACAGTGGTGGGTTCTGAAAGGGTATGTGCTGCAAATTAAGCAACGTTGTAGTAGCATTGTCCATGTTTCAATTTTTGTGAAGCCTGGAGGTTAATAAGGATGGGAGCACCATAAAGAAGTGGGGGTGGAGATCAGTAGTGGCAAGTGTAGTTTTTGGTGAGAAAGTTTTTAGCTTTGTAAAGCATTTCTAGTTTTTGATGAGTTTTTCTTATGCAATTTTGCATATGCAGGTTGAATATAAGATTATAATCCACTATCACCCCCTAATAGAAGTGACTTGAATAGTTGTATTATCAAAAGAGATTTGGGGAAAAAGTATAGTTTTGTCTTTTTTGAGTTGAGCATGAGTTGTGAGTTCTGAAGCCGTATTTCAGTGGTTGTTAAAGCTTCCTGAGTAATTTTTTGGAGGCGTACCATGTTGTCAGATATGCAAATGAGAGTGGAATCATAAGCATATTGTATTAGGGTGGTCTGTTGTTTGAAAGTAGAGTGATGGTGAAAAGGTTAAAGAGGAAGGAACTAAGTATAGAGCCTTGTGGTACATCAGTGGTATATGAGAGGAAGGAGAGAACATGGAGTGCCATTTTACTGACTGATGCCTATTGGACAGATAGCTCTTGAACCAAAGATGGGTGGGCTGAGAGAAACCTAGTGAGGACATTGAAGTAGAAGTTTGCTGTGACAAACTATATCAAAGGCTTTAGACAAGTCTAGGAACAAGGAAGAGACTAGTTTGCCACTATCTCTAGCTTTATTGAGAGTATCTATATAGGTTAGAAGAGCAATGCTAGTAGTATGGGAAGAGTGGAAGCCATGTTGTGTAGGGGATACAAATTATTCCTGCAGGAGATAGTGTAGCAATTGTTTTTGATTACAGTTTTCAAGTATTTTCGCAATGGGAGATAAGATTGCTATAAGTCTAAAGTTATGTCTCTTGAATTTCCTCCTTTGTGCAGTGGGATAACGTGTGACTTTTTCCAGAGAGAGGAAATGTGGGAGTCCTGGATTGACCTATTTATAAGGATTGAGACAGGATAGGCAATGCTATTGGCTGCTGTTTTTAGGTACTTGCTTGGAAGGTCATCAGCTGAAGAAGAGCACAGTCTAAGTTTTGTTTAAAAGTGGTGTTATATAGGCTGTGGGCACAGGTCTGAAGGTGAAACTAGATGTTGTGATGTGTGGCTGCTGAGCAGGGTTAGGATTAGGTGTTGAGGAATCTTTAGTTAGAGATACTATACTATCTATAAAGTAAGAGTTGAACTGTGTTGCAGTTTCAAGAGGTGAGTTATTAGGAGAGGGGTTTGGGTTGAATTTTTGGCCAGGATGTAAGATTTTTTTAATGGATATCCAAATTGTTGTAGGGTCAAGTTTGGTATTATTCTAAAAGTTATTACAGTATAGTTTTTGTCTTCATTTATTTGTTTCTTAGTATGACTGAGAAGCATTCTGAAGTTTCCAAAATATTGAGGTGTTTCATCTTTGTGCCATTCTTTCCTTGTTTTTTCTCTATCCTGCATCAGTATTCTGCTCTTTTTGGATTATTTGTTTTCATTCTCTTCCTTCTAGGGGGTGCAAGGTTATTTAGGAGATTTAGAAAAGTTGTACTGAATTCACTTATAGCATCATCTAAGGGGAGGATTTTAGGAAGTTCCGGTTAATAGATGAAAGTGTAATAGTGAACCTTTCTGGGTTAAACTTGGAAAAGGTATGCGTTGTTTTATAAATATGCTGTTTAAGGGGATGTGTGAGATATTTAGTCACAAGGAGGATCACTGAGAGAATATGACATTGTACCTGTGGTGGTGTATTTGCTAGGGTCTGATACTAAGATCCGGGTGTATATCACATAATCAAAATCCCAAAATATCGAATACCATAAGCTCAAACTTAGAATTTAGAAATGTGATATAAACCAAAGCTCACAACAGCGAATTTTTTCCCAGGGAAAAAATTTGTTGTTCCGAGAAACACACATGCACACCAAAAAAAGTAATCCACACATATACACTGAAAATCCTACTTCTAACCCTACACTAAATCGTACATACACTACTATCTATCCACTTACCTTAACCCAAACCCTAACCCTAAGGTCTGTAACTATTACACACTCACCTTACCCGCTGCCTAACCCTAAGGTCCCTAACTATCGAACACTCACCTTACCCGTTCCCTAAACCTAAGGTCCCTAACTATCTCACACTCACCTTACTCACTCCCTAACTCTAAGGTCCCTAACTATCATACACTCACCTTACCCGCTCCCTAAACCTAAGGTCCCTAACTATCGCACACTCACCTTACCCACTCCCTAACCCTAAGGTCCCTATCGCACACTCACCTTATCCACTACTTAACCCTAAGGCCCCTAACTATCATAAACTATCGCACACTCACCTTACCCACTCCCTAACCCTAAGGCCCCTAACTATCATACACTCACCTTACCCGCTCCCTAAACCTAAGGTCCCTAACTATCGCACACTCACCTTACCCACTCCCTAACCCTAAGGTCCCTATTGCACACTCACCTTATCCACTCCCTAACCCTAAGGCCCCTAACTATCGTACACTCACCTTACCCACTCCCTAATCCTAAGGTCCCTAACTATCCCATTCCCTCACTCACCTTAACCCGGTCTGTTCACACACTTACCTTAACCAGGTCCGTAACCTTCGCACCACAGTGGATAAAATAGTGAAGCGGCAGAAACAGCCCACCAAATTCTTTCCTTAGGAAAGAAGTTGATGATCTGCAGCTTCGCTATTTTCAGCGTTCGCTGTTTTGGGTTCGATATTATAACATTCGATGTTTTACTACTTCAATGTTATGATATAAACCCTAAGATCCAGTCTAATAGAGAATTTGACGTCTTGGTATAATGTGTGGGGCTATTAATTAGTTGTGTGAAACCATATAAGTTCATGTTAGATGTAGGGGAGTTAGAGTTTATGTCCAACCAATTGACATTTACATCACCTAGTAAAATTATTTTTTGTGGAAATGATATGGATCTCCAATGTGGGATACCTTCCAGTATAGCTGTGTTGTTGCCAGGAGGGATATAAAAGACAATAGTACTTATTTATTTATATTTTTTATTTTGAGGAAAGCAATAAGAGGCTCTGTGGAACTGAATGTTGGTGTTGGTTTGCTGTAGGGGAAATGTGGTGGGTGCTGGGAAATATTAAAGCAATACCACCAGCTTTCCTCTTTATACAGTCAATATGAATGATATTATATCCAGGAAGTACAACTTTGGAGTAATTTATGCTGGGTTTAAGCAAAGTTTCAGTTACAGCTAGAGCATCAGACTTATGTTGGGTAATCCAGGCATGTAGTTCAGCAGTTTTATTTCTTATACTTCTAACATTTATTACAGCAAAAATTAGATCACCCAGGTTGGGGATTGGCTGTTGTTGGGTTACAGAAGTATGTGGGCGAAAATTATCTTTATTTTCATTGTGATAGGTGGGATCAAGATTGGGGTGTATGTCTCCTCCTAGAAGGATTTTAGTATGTCATGGAATTATACACACTTGTTTTTCTGGAAAGGATTCTTACACTTGATTTTGTTTTGGATTGAGTTGAAGTGCAATTAATCAGCATATATTTGGAATAAAGGTGAGGGGTAATATTAAATAGGTTTGGTGCAAAGTGTGGAGAGTGTAAAGAGGAGGTATAGATAGGTGGTTGGGGGAGTTTGAGAGCTGCTGCTATATATTGTTGAGTCGCAGTAGTATGAACGATGGCACAGTAGGAGGAGAAGAATGGACAATAACCTGTAGAGCAGCGTAATTAAGTGCAGGAATCTATATTTTATAGATGTCAGGTAGTGGGGAACAAGCAATGAAGAAGGAAACAGGAAGTTGCAAGACAGGAGGAGATTCAGTGATGGTGGATTCAGAACGCTGGAAGAGGATGGGTAAGGACAGAAGTGTCTTCTATAAAAGAAAAGAGGTAGGGTATCCTGGTATCTTCTCCGAAATGTAAGGAATAAATGAGTATTAAAGGCTAGAGTATAACAATGTAGTCAGAATAAGAAGAAATGAGGGTTTATTTGGGAAATGATAAAGATACAATGTGGAATAAATAAGTACTATTAGGGAGGGTTGTGATTATAAATGGATATAGTGCAAAGCAGTATGGGAGGGAGACACATAGTTGGAAATGGGGCTAGGAATTAAATAGAGATAAGAAAGCAGGAAAAAAGAAACAGAAGTGTATGCACAAAAGTAGTACGGTCATTGGATAGGGTTTTGGAATAAGAGTCATAAGTGAAATATGTATGTAGGAAGTATAATATTAGAGTAAGAGGGGATGGGTAGGAATTAGGGGTAAGTTAGGGGAGTGAAGCAAAGCCAAGCATAGTGAGGTGGAGCAGAGCAGACTTCCCAACCTCAGGCAAATTTATAACTGAGATCAATCAGTTTATAGTCAGAACAAAGCAATTCACAAAGAGATGCAAGTAAAACAGATGACTGGCAGATGTAGTAGAATCTACTGGTCAAGCAAAAGGGAACAGTGACCAACTTAGAAAAAGGTCCTAAGATGCAATAACTATTTCACAGAGAATTGCAATCACAGAGCAGGCATGTATTTAACCGATTAAAGTTAATACGTAGCAAGGTTCTTCATCCAGGGACAAGGTGGTCATAACATCCCTGTACTCTTCCCTTATAAGACCCATTGTTGAGTACAATGCTGCTTTCAGTAAGTATCTCACAAAGCACATGCAACAGCTGGAGAGACCACAGAGGTTCCTCACTTGGATAATTCAGGGCCTCAAACATCTACCCTACACAGATAGGCTAAAAGCCCTGTTTCTCTACTCAGTCAACTACAGACTCCTCAGAGGTGACCTCTGTCTGGCATACAAAGCAATCTCAGACCCTGCCCTGATGGGACTGCTGCATATCTGCAAGTGGAGCTTCACTCGAATAACCCGCAAGCGTGACCTCAGCCTGGTCTGTGACATGAATAGGACTTGTTGGCAGGACAGATTTGTGTCCCAGAGACTTACCCTCTTGCAGAATAGATTCCCTCTCAATGTAAAGCAGCGTACATCATTAACCCTTTTTAGGCGTAAGCTGGATAACTTGATAGGGAACAGAAAATACACCCCTGAGATTCCACCTGTGTCCCTGCTTGACAGTGGCATAGGGTGCTGACTTGTTGGAACATGGGATAAATTCTTGGCTAGACTTGTAAGGGCCTCAGGGCCAATAGCCTAATAACTTCCTATGATCCTATGATAAATATGCTTACATTAAGTCATTACAACTGAGTGTGCCTCCAGGCATTTCTTCAGTTTTAAGGCATCAAATATTGTTTGTCCATCTTTGCATTAGGAATTCCAAAACTATGCCCCATACAAGGTATCAGAAGATTTCATCTTAAAGCCTACATGATGGCAAACACAATTGTATTGATATTTAACCTTTGTCTACTGCAGTTAAAGACATATTGAATATTATTTGTATACTGTTTGTTTGTATTGTAATCATTTTCATATGTCTCTAAATATCTCAACATTCAGATAACACAGGCAGAATTGCATAGCCTCATATTAAAGCTCACAGGTGTATTAAGAAAATCCTGCTGGCAGTATGTGTCGTGTTAGAATGGTTACTGAGATATCATAAGCTGTTTGTACAAAGTTACAGAATTAATATTCACAGCTTTTATTTTGGCTTATAAAATCCAGTTTAAAACATCAGGCTGAATGAATGCCACTAATGTAATGATTAATTTATCCTGAATAGTTTGCCATGTACAGTTTTTTAGTAACACTTATGGTTCCAGAGATATGAATGTTTGTTTGAACTGTAAGGTGAAAGCTTCATTTTCTCAAAGGCTCAAGCCACACCCACTGGGAGTTAACAGCATGCACTCAGAAAAGCTGTATTGGAGGGCGTGAGTTAAACCACACCCACTGGGAGTTAACAGCACGCACTCAGAAGAGCTGTATTGGAGGGCATGAATTAAACCACACCCACTGGGAGTTAACAGCACGCACTCAGAAGAGCTCTATTGTAGGGCATGATAAACAGTGACAAAATTCTCAGCAAACTTGTAGGTTTAGGGCCGTATGGCAGAGCAGAGCAGACTTCCCGCTGATGTATGGCAGAGGTTCTGCAATATTGAGGTCAGATGTAGTGACAGATTATTAAACAGTGACAAAATTCTCAGCAAAATTGCTGGGTCCTAGATGCCAAAAAAAAAAAAAAAAAAAAATGAATGCTTTATTCTTCATAAAAAATGTATTAGTTATATTGCTCAACTTGGTTAATATAATCTGGTAAGGTGGTGCCTTTGAATGCAGATCTCTGGTACCTGTATGTCATGCACATTTCCTTCTTAATTTCTTCCCTAGTGCCTCTCCAAATAAGCTATACTTCCTGTTCAGGCATGTCTATTTAAGAATAGAATTTGGTTTCAAAATTATATTTTATCTTTTTTCTAGAGTGTCGATATATGCAAGCATTTATTTTCCCACTATTGCCTTTCTGGCCTGTTTACAGAAATGTGCATCTTTGCCCATTGCTTCTAACTATTAAACTGAAGGATGACACATAGGATCAGATCAATGCAGTCAGTTTCTCTTGGTGATGCATTACTTGAAAATCCTTCTTGGTTTGTTTGCAAATGCATTTGTGCAGGAAAACTGTGATTACTTTAATTACTGAAAGTCTTAGCACATGTGCAATCATGCAGCTGGTGTTATGCATGTACACTGTGGTCTAAAAGCATACAGCTGGGAGGAGGAAATTGCAAAACAGTATATTTTGACTATATCACTCCCTTTCATTTTGCCCCTACAATGGGCAAATAACCAAACCAGGCCTACTTTAATGTCTTGGGTTGAGCTGTCTGATTTTTAACATCATATTGTTTTGGAAGCTTTAGCAATCACAGCCTGAATATCAGATGTAGCAATAAAGCTGCATTCCCTTATAAGGCCCGCTCGAGGCTGATAAACTGCGTATGATGCTGTTATAACTCTATGCTACTAAATAAATCTATATGTAAACTGATTAAAATGCCTGTTTTATTTCTTACTGTTTCTTTCCCTGTTTATTCAAGCACAAGAAAATTATTCAGGACACCTTTAACCTGTGCTGAGAGAGCTATGCTGTGCAATAATACAATGCCATCTTATCTTAGGTTTGTCCTAAACTTTTCTTCTGTGTATGGAATACAAGGTACAAATTCTAATATACCATAAATGAGGTTTGGTAACAAACCAATTTGTCCAGGGACATCTTCAGAAGGGGGTTAGATAAATATACTAGTGGGAGTTAGTAGATGGGGGGATGAAAGGGTTAAATTGTAAGGCGGGATGATTGGGAGGAAATCAGGTAAAGGGTGGGAGGGACTTAAGGGGTTTAGGCAAGTGTAGCTGGGGAAGGGATCACATTTTGGTGTGAACTTGCTAAATGGCAGGTTTACGTCCATGACGACCAGTAGGTACTTTGGTGGACAGGTAGGCCTTTGGTTAATGTAGTAGATACAGAGGAAGTCGGTAATGGTTGTATAATATATATATATATATATATATATATAGATATATATATTTATAATATATATTTTTTGTTTTTTTTTCTCTTCCTCTTCCCTGGTAAATGGTGGGTTAGGGTGTTTTAGGCTTTGTGCAAGTTAGATTGGTAGGAGGTGTAGGCTCCAGCTTGCTGCATGTGATGATTGTTCTTGGTCAGCTGGTTGCTGTTTTAAGTTTATTTAGTACTACAATAGTGTACGGGTGGAACTGACTTCCCTCACAGTTTGACCATTGGTGGTAGGGACTTGTAGTTATAGCTCCCGCAGTTCTTGTGTAAGATTGTGCTCATTATTTAAGTTTTAATGGCACTGTATCCCTCCCTCGCTGTTTTAGGCAGTTTCTTTCAGGATTAGATGGGGAGTTGAGAGGGCTTCCCTCACGGTGCAGTCATTGGTGGTAGTGAGTAGTAGTAACATCTCCTGCGGTTAGTATATAAAGTGGTGGTCATTTTATGGTGTTTCCTCCTCAGCTCATTAGTGGTGATCGCATGCAGCTTCGCATGATTTTCTCCTCAGTTCATTAGTGGCGATGGTAGGCAGCCGCACAGTTTCTGTGCCTGTGTTGATGAGCAGTGAGTGACAATTAAGATGTTTTCAGGCAGCAATGAAGCACCTGTGAGTCACATCTGCTCATTGCGCATGCATGTTGGAGCGATACTGCATATTTGTATTGGGACAATAAGGTTTACTTTGCTTTCATTTTTGTCCTTGAAAAGGAATTTGTATGATAAGTGCAGAATAGAGTGATCCATTCGGCAATCCGATGTAGAATGAATAGGTATCTGTTTTTGGGTGATCCGATATAAAAAAAAAAAAAAAGTTGGGAAATTTGGTGCAAATCAAGCAGGTTGAGTGGGAGTGTAGTTGGGTATGGTCATGGGCTGGTTGTTGCTGTCACCAGTTAGTGGTTGCATTCAGGGAGACTTTGAAGGAATAAGTGAATTTTATTGTATAGCAGTATGGGTGTCATTCGTGGGCTTGGGAATAGGCATTCGTTGCTGCGCAATCGCAGTGGAAGGATTGACCATTAGTCATTAGCACTGCCAAGCTTCACATCAGAACAGCATTTTTCTCCTCAAAAAAAAAAGGGTACATTTTGATAGAATGTCAAAGTTGCTTGATATGGTCCATTCCTCTTAACATGGGGGTGTCAGACAGCAGAGTTGGTATGCTAGGATTTAAGGTGATTCTCCATGACTCGCTATGCCTTAAGATGATCCCTTTCTAATGGCGGTTTAAAGTGTTGTAGGGACATCTTTTGATGGTGGAAGGCAGATACATATAAAAAAAAAAAACTTAACTGGCTAGACAACTTTAAGTAGCTAGGCAAATACAATGGGAGTAGAGCATGTTCATGAACTGGCAAGACTTTCAGGTCTGTTTCATGGCTGCACTATATGTATGATCTTTGTGAGATTAGCAGGAGCATGCTCATGGTTAGCTTTGATGTTGTGGTTGCAGTATATGAGAATTCAGTGAGCATTATGTTTGGCTTATATTGATACTGGAGAGATACAGTACGGGAGGATGTTTAATTAAACATGGGGGTACAATAATAAGATAGTTTATATGACACAGTACATTTTGAACAGGTAGTTTCCTCTAGAATTAGTTAAATGTCCTTAAGAGTTATTGTATAGTGGTGCAAGATGCCTTATATGACAGATTGCAATTGTGACCCAGATAGTTTACTCTAGAATTACTTAAATGTCCTTAAGGTTTATTGTATGATGGGGTTGATTTCTTCTCTCCGGCTGTCAATTTTGTGTATGCTATTACTTGTCTACCTTGTTATGATTCACTCAAATCACGAGAAGTGAGATCGCTAATGTTCTTCATTATTGACAGGCCATAATCCTTCATGATTTAATACAAATCCTTTTAGGAGGTACAGTTTCATATGTTGGCTGCATTAAGAATTTATTTGTTTTTTGTAAAATGGCAGTTATCTGGCAATATACATTTTCTTGATGAAATCGAGAGGGAGGACTGGCTTATAATATACTGTGATTTTACAGTAACTGTTCATTCCTGCCCAGAGGTGGTGGCTGGAATGGATTTCAGCTCATTATTTGCAGTAGCTAAATAATGGGGGGGGGGGGGGGGGGGTATAGAATTCTTGAGTGATGAAGTTGGGAGATTTGAAAATGACTGCTTGGAAGGTCTTGCTGATATTTTGCATTAGAATGCCATCGCCTGGCACATTCTCGGATGCAGCATGCACATGATCATTTCATCATTAAGTTTGTGACTTTCTGGATTCTCGTGGCTAACCGGTGACAATTGAATTCACTGAGGACAGCCACTTTAGCCCTGAACTTCATGTCCTTCAGAAACTGCAAGTTAACACAAGAGCAGTGGGTTGGGGCAGATGTGCTTAACTGGTTTCAGAGTGGTTAACAGAACAACAGCTGAAGCTGATTTTTAGTGGTTACTATTACAGACTGTTTTTATTACTTAGGAAATGATGCCAATATAATGTGGAAAGAACTTTGTGTATGTAGCCTGGTATAAAGAACCACTAAAGTCAAATGGTTCTGATGTATTTAACAGCTGTAAATATGTGTAGTTAACTAACAACATCATCCCCAAAATTCTCTGCAGTCTGCTGAAGTGGAGATCTGAATACAATTGCTTAACAGCAATATTTTATGCATACAAAGCCAATATTTATTTCATTTATTTCTCTTGTAGACTGATGACCTCAGGGATGCTGCTGTGGTGGATATGCAGCTGCTGGAGGCGTTGAGCAGGTCACAGATGTTGGAAATGCAGAGTTAGTACCAGCTGGTGGTCCAAAGAAAGTGGTCTTGTCAGTTGATGGATGTTACTGCAAGGAGTGTTTTGCTGCTGGGGCTATGAGGTCACAAGGAGTGAGGCATTTCATGTGGTCACGGGGCTTTGTGCGGTTTTGAGTAGTGTGTGGGACAAGTAAGAATGAGTTGTCAGGGGCATGTTTGAAGCAGGTGTTTAAGTTAATTAGGAAGATTTTGGAGTGGTCTGTGGGTGGGGGTTGGAATCATAACAATTGAGATTGGGTTGGACTTTAGGATCTGGCTGAGTGATTCGTTAGGTAGGCCCCCTTTCACCTATCACTTTAGTTGGAGGAAAGTTTTGGAAAGGGGGAATATGTTAATAATTTAAATTAATTGATGGGATGGGGCAACATTTTAATCACAGATCACAAACAGTAAAGTAAGGCTTGGAAGGCTTTAGTGGCTTGGTGACTAAAGGCAGCAGACAACTGGGTGTTAAGCTTCCTTACGTGTTAGGTTTCTCTTATTTCCATGGTGGTTTTTTCACAGAAGGATACTGCCCTGGCCTTGCCAATCTTGGTAAGTAAGGGGGTGGGACTTGTGTATGTTTGTGGGAGGCATGTAGGGTTTCCGCACTTGTTTGAACCGTGTGAGTATGGATTCAGCTATGCAGGTGACAGACGGGAAGGCAGGCTGGTTAATTGAGTTTACAGCAGATCGATCTGAGTAGACTACTTTTGTTGGCATGTGGATTTTAGGGTAATTGAGGTAAGTGGCATTTGCAGGGGTAGGGAAAGGGGTCCTTTCCTGGGTCAAAGGGAAGATTGGGGGAAGCATTTTCCGTTTAATGTATGGTATTGCATCATCTGATTGTGCCATTTCTTGATTGCATCAGTGGAGGAAGGGATAATTTTGTATGGATCTTCATCTGTCATAGAAGGAAGAGCTTGGGAAAGGTTGGAGTAGGAAAAGTGGGTCAGTAGAGGTGATGCATTTATATGTATGACTTCAGAAGTACGCAGGTTTTGAAGGAGCATTCCAGATAGGCGGTTGTTTTGGGGATAAGTGAGGAACTGGGTGTTGAAGTTAGCAGGCCTAAGCAAGGTTTTGTTTTTGGATTCCTAGTAAACGTAGGCCAAGGTTTTGTTTTTGGATTCCTAGTAAACGTAGGCCAAGGTTTTGTTTTTGGATTCCTAGTAAACGTAGGCCAAGGTTTTGTTTTCTGTCTGGATGTGCTTTTAACACATTGAAAGAAAAGTTTGGAGGGGGATATTCAAGGACAAGCAGTGGACCCAAGGGCAAGCAGTGGATTAAGGATGTTGAGCTTTTGGGGATGCATTGTCTTGTTCATGGGGAATTACATTGATTTGCAACTGTGGCAGGAGGCTTGTGGGGGGGGCATACTTTTGGGGATTAGTTTGCGGCTAGTTGTTAGAAGCATAGAATGACTACGGAAGGGATGTGGGACTTTGAAGTTAATTTCAATTTAGCACTCATCATGGTTTCTGCAGAGGAGTTGGGGGAATATGTTCCATTTCATTTGGTTGATATGACAGTGGAATGATTACTGGTTTTCAGGTTGGGTTAGCAGGATTAAATGCTTTTTGCAGGACTTTGGGGCAACTTTGATAAGAAGCAGATGGTAGGGGTGCTGGTAGCTTGGTCAAATTGTGTTATAGCTACCAGGGAGTAGGAGATTGAGGGATAGTTTGTTGAGTTATGTGGTTCAGGCTGTGGGCAAGATGAGACACTTCAGTTGGTCAAGGATGAGTTAGCGGCAGTTTTCATAATTTTGTGGGTGACAGATTAATTTACTAAATTTTGGTTGGTGGCTCATATGCAAAAGGGTAGGTTTGATAGTGTGAAGATTGGCAGGTAATTCCTACTGTAAAAGGAAGTTGGTTGCAAGGGTCAGCATTGGCATATGCAGGGTCATAGGTTCATAGGTAGGTACTAGGCTATCTGCCCGAAGGCATTTATAAGCCTAGCCGGAATGTGTTGGCTTTTGCCGCCCCCTTAGATTAGTTCCCTGTGCCTCTGTCCAGCAGAGCCACTGAAGTGATCCCCATGGCAAACTTTCTGTTTCCCATCCACTCGTCAAGATTTCTTTTGAAGAGTGTTAGTGAGGAGCTCTGCCTAATGTAGATTGGGATCTTGTTCGAAAGCATGGGAAGACTCTGGGACAGGAATCTATCCCTCCAGCACGTCCTATTTATTGTTGTGGTGAGGTTTAGCTCCCTAGAGCATGTGGCTCGTGGGGATAAGGTTTTCTTTAGGTGGAGCATGTCCATCAATTCTGGGTTGGACATGGCCTTGTATGTCAGGCAGAGATCACCTCTGAGTAGGCGTTATGCAACCGAGTACAGCTGTAATTTATTCAGTCGAGCTGCATAGGGCATCTGTTTGAGGCCAGTGATCCTCTTGGTGAGGTACTTCTGTGGTCTTTCCAGCTGTTGCAGGTGTCTTGTAAGGTACATCCCAAATGGGGCATTGTACTCTATGATGGGTCTGATGAGTGATGAGTAGAGGGGCACAATGACCTCTTTTGATGTGGATGCGAACCCTTTTGTGATTAGGTGGGCCACGTAGAAGGATATTCTAACCACTTTGGCAATGTGATTATCAAAGGTGAGATTACTATCTACTTGGGTTCCCAGATCCTTTATTACGTCTTCCGTATTTAGGGGACTACCACCTATGTCATTGGCTCATATATGTTTTTTCTCTCAGAGATGTACTGATATCATTAGCAGGGTAGTTTTGCTAGCCAAATGCTCCCTTGCCTTATGGATAGCGGGTATGATGGCAGGATTACTAGGCAATTGATACATTAGAAAAGGAATCACATTTGGTCATTAGTATATCCATTATGCAGGAAAAGGGGCTGCAGTTAAGCATGATGGTATGTCAATGACCTTGTTTTGCTTTGGGTGAAATTCGCCTTCTTAGAGTTGGTGGTACATTGTGCTTGTGGGGTTCGTTGGGCACGGATTTAGTGTTTTGGTGGTGCATTTGGCAGGTAATGACATGGGATTCATTGTGAACCTACTAGTGGTGGCAAGTGAGATGTTAATCAATATACAGAGGTTATGCTAGGTTATGAGGTAAGTGCTTGTCACTTTAGCATTGTAGAGGGATGAGGGTTTAATTTCACCTGTTTAAGCTACTTGGGCTATTTACAAGAGGGCTTTGACAGATGATGACATGGATCCAGTTTGGTTAGAGAGGATGCCGTACACTAAATGATGTTTGGTTTGATGCCTTTAATGAGTAGTTAGCTTGGAAATTGGTAGGTGAGAGGGGGCTGATGTGCGGAGAAGAGGGACAAGCTTGCCCTCTTCTGTTCCCCCTCTGGTATTGCAAATAAGCAAGTGGAGGTAAGAACGCTGCTTATTAGTTTGGATGTCTAATTCAATAAGTGGTAAATATAAGCAAGTGGAGGTAAGGACGCTGCTTATCTGGTTGGAGGTGTAATACAATAAATGGTATATGAAGTAAGTTGTTGGACGCTGCTTCATAAGTAAAGTAAGTGAGTTGAGGTATGGACGCTGCTTACTGGGTCAGGATGAGCGAGGTCACACTGTCCTGATTAACACTACATGGATGTTTATGCTGTGATTAAAATCAGGTATACTATGTTCAGTGATAATTAATAAATATTAGTTATCAAAGCTATGTTATGGAAGTTTAATAAAGGTTGTCAAACTTTATTTGGTGTGATGTGTCTTCATTGAAGGGGACCGAGACATAAGAGAAAAAGCATGAAGATTTACTATTACTATTACTGCTTTATCAAGGAGCTGATGGTCATGCTCCCTAATTATGGCCATTTAGTTTATCGTTAAATGAGGATGACCCCGCTGCTGACCTGCTCACCCCAAGATTCCAATATGAGAGCATTGCACAGAGAAATCAGAAGCAGTGTAGTGCTTTAATTTTATCCTTGGTCACCTACACCTTTTTGTGCTTTACTTGTATGTTCTCATTCTGTTACAAGGTGTCATTAGTAGATGAGAGATAATAATAGAGGTAATAATAGTGACGCATGCTTAATATGGTTTAGATAATGTGCAAAATGTACAGTTACCTTACTGGGGAATAAATGTTCTCCAACAGGGTGTTAATGTGCAAATGTTGCCTGCTACTACTGTAAAGCTCAGACTAAAAAAATGCAAATGGCCACCATGTAATACCTCTGAACCTCTCATTGCAAGAAATCTGAGCAAAGGCAAAAATAACGGGGACAAAGGTTTAGGGTTAGTATTCTGTAGCCTAACCATAGCCCTAACCCAAACTCTATCTCTCTCCCTAACCCTAACCCTTCACATTACCTTACAAAAAAAAAATTCTCTTTTAGTACTACTTCAGTAGAAACTCAAATATAATTCCCATATATAACAAATACACCCATGTACTTAACCCACCCCTAAACCTAAAGTCCATCACTATCGCACACTACCTGCACCCTAACGCTAACTCACTTAACCCACCCTAAAACATAAAGCCCGTCACTATCGCACACTCACCCTACCCGCACCCTAACCCTAACTCACTTAACCCGCCCCTAAACTACACTCCGTCACTATCGCACACTTACCTGTCCGCTCCCTAACCCTAAATCCCTCACTATCGCACACTTACCAAGTCATGCTCACACTTTCCCCATGTCGGTCTTTCAGCTGTCGGGATTTCACCTTGTTGATCACCTTCGTTTTCAGTCGTTTGGTCTCGGTCTTCTGCGTGTCGGCAAAGTGGCGTCTCGGTCAACTCAAGTAGACCCATATATATATATATATATATATATATATATATATATATATATATATATATACACACACACACACACACACACGTGAATATATATATATATGCTGTTATTATTAATTTGCTCTAAAAGGTGCTTTTTATATTCTTTTAATTTTGTCTTATTTTCAGGGATATTATTTATCAACTAAAAATGTCTAGGTTCCATTTAAATCCATAGATACTGCAGTGTGATCTGATAATGCACAAGGTATAGTTTCAAAACCATCTATTATATTACTAATATCTCTCTCTCTCTCTCTCTCTATATATATATATATATATATATATTATTTATATATATATATATATATATATATATATATTTTTTATATATATATATATATATATATATATATATATATATATATATACACTCACACACACACACATATATATATATATATATCTATATCTATATATATATATATATATATATATATATATATATAGATATATATATATATTGTTTTTTAATTTTATTTTATTATTGATTATCCACTTATCACCTTAGCCAAAGCTGGAATTCTAATATATTTGTCACATCTAGTGTCTTTTTTTCTGTGATGCAATTGTAACAAGACTACCCTTTCAAATACTTTGTAAAATTCTAAAATAATCCCTGACCGTATTTATGCCCAAATCTGGTAGCCAATAAAGGTTAACCAATGTATATACTCTATTATTGTATTGAATAATTACAGCTGAAAACATGCCTTTGGAGTCTTTAAATGTATCCAAGATCATTGGCATAACTTGTGTTTTATTTTTCCATAAAATAACAATTTCTCTCGTTTTTATCAAAACAGGAAGAAACGAAAATTTCATAACCTAAACTATTCAGCAAATGTGTTTCCTGTAGATATATAATATCAGCTTTATTTAATTTTAAATATGTTGATAGCACAATTATTTTATTACCACTATTTAATCCATTTATATTAATAGCTCTTGATTTTAAATTACTCATATTTTAATTTCAAGATTTTGATACCTTGAACAAATGGAAAGATGCTAGTAAAATTATATATACTTAATAATGAAAACCATGCCACATTATTCAAAATATTATATTTATTATTCCATATGTTTAATCTTTCCTTACAAACTCTAAAACAATACATTTACAACTTATTAATATTATCATTCTAGTATGAGACCAAAACATATTTACAACCCTATAATCTATGGATACTAAGTTCCTAACCTATCAAAACCTATAAATAAATTATCTAAACTTCAACTTCTCTATCAATTCAAATCTTACTCAAATCTTACCCTACGCTACTTTAACTAGTATATAATGTCTTAAAATATTACTAAATCATTATGACTGCAAATAATAAAAATAAT